>NC_051395.1:52189-64799 GCF_015228065.2 Penaeus monodon
TAATATATATAATATATTACATACAACAACTACATCATTATATATATATAATATATATTATATATATAATATATATATACATACATACATACATACATACAAAATATATATATAATATATATATATATATTATAATTATATAAAATAATATTTATATATATACATATATAAAATATATATATATATATATTTTAAAATATATATATAATATATATTATATATATAAAATTATATATATATTATTATATATATATTTTATCCATTTTATATTTTATTTTCTATATATATATATATATATTATATTGTTATATTATATATATATATATGTTTTATGTATAATTATAGTATGTAGTATTTACATTTGTAAAAAAGTGTGTGTTTTATATAAATAAATATATGTGTGTTTTATATATATATGTATATATAAAATATATATAATTATAAAATATATATATATATATCTTATTTTATATATGTGTTTTGTGTGTTATGTATATATATATATATATAATATAATTTAGTTTATATATTTATTAAAAGAGAGAGGAGGAGAGAAGAGGGGAGAGAGAGAAGAGAAGAGAGAGAGGAGGAAAAGAGAGAAAAGAGAGAGAGAGAGAAAAAGAAAGATAAAGATATGTATATATATTATATACACATATATACATATATACATATATACATATACATATACATATATATATATATATACATATACATAGACATATATGCATAATATGCATATATGCAATTTTAAAATATATTTTTTATATATATATATATATAATATATATATACATACATACATATATATCAATATATACACACCACACCACACACACACACACACACACCACAACACACCACACACATATATATATATATATATTATATATAATATATATATATATTATATATATATAAACACACACATTTTAGCTAATGCAAATACTCACATACCTTTTATTTATATATATATATATATATTTATATATATATATATAGTATGTGAGTATTTGCATGAGTGAAATGTGTGTGTTTATATATATATATATATTATATATTTTATATATATATATTATTTTATTATTATATTTATATATTAATATATATATAATATTATATATATTATTTTATTTATATACATACCTATCTACATATATGTATGTATATCTGTCGATCTATCTATCTATCTATTTATCTTCTCTCTCTCTCTCTCTCTCTCTCTCTCTCTCTCACTCTCTCTCTCTCTCTCTCTCTCTTATATATTTTATATATATATATATATATATATATATATATATATATGTATATATATATGTGTGTGTGTGTGTGTGTGTATGTATGTTGTATGTATGATGTATGTATGTATGTATGTATGTATGTATTTATTATGTATTTTATAAATTTTTATAATGTATATATGTATATATGTATATATGTATATATGTATAATATATATATATATATATATATATATATATATATACATATATATACATATACATATATACATATATAAATGTGTGTGTGTGTGTGTTTATATATAATATAATATATTTTATATATTTCTTTTATAATATATATATATATATTATAAAACGCACATACACCCACCCCACACACAAATATTATATATATTTTATATACTATATATATAATTTTATATATTATAATATATATTATATTATATATTAGTAAAATATATATATAAACACACACAATAACATATACATATACATATACATATACATATACATATACATATACATATACAAACATAATATACATATGCATATGCATATATTTTATATATTATATATATATATATATATATATATATATTTTATATATATATTATATATATATTTTTCTATATATATATTATATAATTATATATAATTTAGATATAAAATATAGATATATATATAATAAAATATATATATAATTATATTTTATTATATATATATTTAATTTATATATATAGATTAAATATTTTTTTTTTGTTAATATATATATCTATTATATATATATATATAATATATAATATATATAAAATTTTTAATATATAATATAATTATATTTTTATATTTTTTTTTCCCCCCTTTTTTTTTCCCCCTTTTTTTTTTTCCCCCTTTGGGGGGGTTTTTTTTTTTTTTCCTTTTTTTTCCCCCCCTTTTTTTCCCTTTTTTTTTTTTTCCCCCCCCCCCTTTTTTTTCCCCCCCTTTACCTTTCCCCCCCCCCCTTTTTTATTTTTTTAAAAAAATTTTTTTTTTTTTTTTTTTTTTTTTTTTTTTTTTTGGGGGTTTTTGGGGTTTTTTTTTTTTTTGTTTTTTTTTTTTTTTCCCTTTCCTCTCTCTCTTCCCCCTTTCTCCCCCCCTTTTTTTTTTTTTTTTTTTTTTTTCCCCCCCCCCCCCCCCCCCCCCCCCCCCCCCCCCCCCCTTTTCCCCCCCCCCCCCCCCCCCCCCCCCCCCCCCCCCCCCCCCCCCTTTCTCTCTCTCCCCCGCTCTCTCTCTCCCCCCCCCCCCTTTTTTTTTTCTCTTTCTTTTTTCCCTCTCCTCTTTTCCTCTTTTTTTTTTTTTTTTGGTTTTTTTTTTTTTTTTTTTTTCCCCCTCCCCCTTTTTCTCCTTTTCCCTCTCTCTCTCTTTTTTCCTCTCCCCCTTTCCCCCCCCCCCCCCCCCCCCCCCCCCCCCCCCCCCCCCCCCCCCCTCCCCTTCTCCCCCCCCCTTTTTTTTCTCTTTTCCCCCCCCTTTTTCCCTTTCTCCCCCCCCCCCCCCCCCCCCTTTTTCCCCCCCCCCCCCCCCCCCCCCCCCCTCTTTTTTCTCTTCTATCTTTTCCTCCCCTTTTTTTTTTCCCTCTCTCTCTCTCCCCCTTTTTTCCCCTTTTTTTTCTCTTTTTTTTTTTTTTTTTTTTTTTTTGGGGGGGGGGGGGGGGGGTTTTTTTTTTCCCCCCCCCCCCCCCCTTTTTTTTTTCTTTTTTTTTTCCCTTCTCTCTCTCTCTTTTCCCCCCCTTTCTCTCTTTTTTCCCCCCCCCCTTTTTTTCCCTTTTCCTTTTTTTTTTCCCCTTCCCCCTTTTTCCCCCCCCCCCCCCCCCCCCCCCCCCCCCCCCGGGGGGGGGGGGGGGGGGGGGGGGGGCCCCCCCCCAAAAGGAGGGGGGGGAGGGGGGGAAGGCGGGGGGGGCGGGGGGGGGGGGGGGGGGGGGGGGGGGGGGGGAAACCCGGGGGCGAAAAAAGGGGGGGGGGGGGGGGGGGGGGGGGGGGGGGGGGGGGGGGGGGGGGGGGGGGGGAAAAGGGGGGAGGGGGGGGGGGGGAAAAGGGGGGGGGGCCCGAGAAGGGGGCCCGGGGGGGGGGGGGGGGGAAAAAAAAGGAGGAAAGGCCCCCTTTTTTTAAACAAAAAACCCCCTTTTTAAAATTTTAAAATTTTAAAAACCAAAGGGAAAAAAAAAAAAAATTTTTTTTTAAAAAAAAGGGGGGGGTTTTTTTAAATTTTTTTTTTAAAAAAAAAAATTTATTTTTATATTTATTTTTTAATATATATATAAATTATTTTTTTTTTTGGGGCCCCCCCCTTTTTAAAAAAAAATTTTTAAAAAATTTTTTTAAAAAAATTGTTTTTTTTTTAAAAAAAAAATTTTAAATAAATCCTATATAATAGATTGTATTTGATTCAAGGTCCTGCGATATGTAATCTCTAATTACTTTATTTTGGGGTATCCCAAAACTAATAAGTAAATTTATTAGACCAAATTCCACATCTTTCCTAGTTTTCTTTTCCCTCACACGAGAACCCAAATTTCGGTTGCTTATATTTATTTCAAAAAGGGTTTATCTTTCATCAGGGAAACTCTCATAGATTCACGGGGCGCTTCCCTATATTCTGGGGTTCCTCTGCCTCTTTTGACATAATTGCAGCGGTAATTAGCGGCTGATTACGCGTTGACCATCCGGAGAGATTTTCCCGCCAAAAGTTTCGTACATTTCTCTGAAAAAAGAAAAAAAAACATAACACATGCAGAACGCGATAATGAAAAGGGAAACATTTTTTTTTTCTTTTCCCCCAATTCAAAAGGATGCTCCCCTTGAGCCGGGCCCTGGCGGAGAGGGGGGGCCCAAAAACCGCTAGACAACAAGGCAGCCCCCTTTCCAAACTCTTTTGGGGATTTTTAAAGAAAAAATTTCCTGAAAAATTTCAAATATTATTGAATGTTTTACACTTGAATTCTGATGAAAATAAAAAATTTTAAGTTTGCAAATTTTTACATTAAAGTTCTGAAATGGGGAAATATACGGGTTAATAGACAGAATAAAGTTTTGTCCCCATACCTTGAAACAGCACGAGGGGTACGGGAAAACTCCCTCCCCAACCTGTTGGGCCCCGCAGGAAAGGGAGCAAGAGCTGCTCCATGCCCATAAACCCCGGCAGTGGGAAACACGGCATAGGGTTGGGCACATATGGCTTTTTCTTTGGGGGTTTTTTTCCATACCACTTAAATGATTCTGGAAGGATTAAAGTTTCCCAAAAAATTTGAAAAGGGGGGCTGGTGTTGATTGTTCCAAACCTGTTTTACTGCCACTACATTAAAATTCTTTAGTTCCTCTAACAATTTCTCCTCAGAATACCTCATCAAGTCTCGGGAAAAGACAATTGCCTTACACCGGTTGAGTATTTTGTGAGGAGAACATGAACATTTAGCCCCAGGAATGTCACTCTCTCCTTCTCTATTGTACATGTATACATAAAGAGTAATTAAAAAAATGGACATGTCCTTTAAAAAATGGACCTGACCTTTAAAAAATGGACAACCCTTTAAAGAATGGGCATGTCCATTAAAACATGGCCATGTTCTTTAAAAAATGAAATGGACTTAAAAAAAGCACATGTTCTTCAAAAAATGGACAAGTTCCAATGTTAAAATCGGACATGGTATAATTACTGCTGACTGATTGCACAGTGACGTTGTTTTATTGTTTTACTTAAATGGACTTCCATAGATTATTAACATCACATGTGCACACATACTGTCATGTATACTGTACATTTATTCACAAATATTATTTTTTTTAAAAATGCACATGACATTTAGAAAATGGACATGTCCATTAAAACTTGGACATGACCTTTAAAAAACAGATATACCCTTTAAAAATGGACATGTCCTAATGTGAAAATCGGACACTGTATAATTATTGCTGACTGATTGCACTGTGACGTTGTTTTATTATCTTACTTAAGTGAACTTCCATAGGTTGTGGACATAACACGTGCACACATACTGCCTTGTATACTGTATATTTATGCACAGTAATCTTTAAAAATGGACACGTCCTCGTGTAAGAATGGGACATGAAATGATTATGCCCGATGAACTGCACTGTGAGGATGTTGTTATTGTTTAAACCAGAACTGGGCACGTCCTTGTGTGAAATTCGGACATGGAATAATTATTGTCGATGGATTGCACTGTTCCGTTGTTAGTATTGTTTTTCATCAGCATGAAAAAAAAAAAAAAAAAATGGACAGGTCATCGTGTGAGAATCGGACATAAGATAATTCTTACCGATCGATTGCACTGTGACGTTATTGTTTTATTATTTTACTCAAGTGACCGTCCAGAGATTGTTAAAACACACACAACACACAACAAACACACACACACACACACACACACACACACACACACACACACACACACACACACACACACACACACACACACACACACACACACACACACACACACACTCGTGCTGTCTTGCATACTGTACATGCGTAGGTAAAGAATTATTTATAAAAATGGACATACTTTTAAAAATTCGAATTTCGCAAATCGAAGTTCAAACTACACATGTTAGATAATCGAGATTTGCAATTCGATGATCATGCAAAGTAGATTCTACATTCGGATTTCGTATATTTCAAACTAAATCAACAATTCGAATTCAAATCGAAGTTTGAAGAAAGCGAGTTCGACACTCGAATTTCGAAAATCGAAGATGCAACTAAGCGAGTTCGACATTCGAATTTCGCTAATCGAAGATGCAACTAAGCGAGTTCGACATTCGAATTTCGAAAATCGAAGTTCAAACTACACATGTTAGATAATCGAGATTTGCAATTCGATGATCATACAAAGTAGATTCTACATTCGGATTTCGTATATTTCAAACTAAATCAACAATTCGAATTCAAATCGAAGTTTGAAGAAAAATTAGTTCGACACTCGAATTTCGAAAATCGAAGATGCAACTAAGCGAGTTCGACATTCGAATTTCGCTAATCGAAGATGCAACTAAGTGAGTTCGACATTCGAATTTCGAAAATCGAAGATGCAACTAAGCGAGTTAGACATTCGAATTTCGAAAATTGAAGTTGCAACTAAGCGAGTTCGACATTCGAATTTCGCAAATCGAGGTTTAAACTACACACGTTAGATAATCGAGATTTGAAATTCGATGATCATACAAAGTAGATTCTACATTCGGATTTCGTATATTTCAAACTAAATCAACAATTCGAATTCAAATCGAAGTTTGAACAAAGCGAGTTCGACATTCGAATTTCGCAAATCGAAGATGCAACTAAGTGAGTTCGACATTCGAATTTCGCAAATCGAAGATGCAACTAAGCGAGTTCGACATTCGAATTTCGCAAATCGAAGATGCAACTAAGTGAGTTCGACATTCGAATTTCGCAAATCGAAGATGTAACTAAGTGAGTTCGACATTCGAATTTCGCAAATCGAAGATCAAACTACACATGTTAGATAATCGAGATTTGCAATTCGATGATCATACAAAGTAGATTCTACATTCGGATTTCGTATATTTCAAACTAAATCAACAATTCGAATTCAAATCGAAGTTTGAAGAAAGCGAGTTCGACATTCGAATTTCGCAAATCGAGGATGCAACTAAGTGAGTTCGACATTCGAATTTCGAAAATCGAAGATGCAACTAAGCGAGTTCGACATTCGAATCTCGCAAATCGAAGATGAAACTAAGTGAGTTCGACATTCCAATTCAAATCGAGTTCCACATTCGAATTTTGCGAATCGGTGTTTTAACAAAAAGACTCTGACATTTGAATTTTTTAAAACGAATTTTCAAGCTAAATAACCTCAACGTTCAATTTTCACAAATCGAATTTCAAGCTAAAACAATTCATCATTCGATATTCGAAACTAGATTCGAACACTGGGTTTCTTGAATATTAATGAAGCATAAACACAGCTCTTCGACATTCGAAAAACGATATAGTTAACCAAGATCAAACTCGAAATGTGAAGTTCCAATATAAACGACTTGAACAATTGAAGTAAACAGCTTTATAGAGAAAGCGAGATCGTTATAACGGGTATAGGACCCAATTACATTGGCTTGCAGGGGTATTGATACTGGTATTCGGCTTGACTCTTTATTTCTGAGAGTTGATACCACGCAGTATAAAACACACAAGACATGTCTAGTTATAATCGGGCCGCGCGGAGGTCACGGTCAGCCCACCTGGAGGGAGGCGAGGGCTGACCTTAGCGCGGTGGTAGCTTAGCACGAACTCTCGGTCAAAAGAGGTCAGATATAAAATGTGACCTCCGCCCTCGCTGAGCGGGTGGTTCTTATTTGGGACATTTGGATACACGTGGAAAACAGCCACGTGGTCCACTGGTAATAGAAATAGAATTATCCACATCCTGTAACAGAAATAGAATTATCCACATCTTATATTGCTCGGCCACCTACTCGCGCCTCGCCCTCGAGGCGTCCTTCAAGGTGACCTAACTTGGCTGGTCGTCTCGTTCATCGTGCGTTGTCCTGGTTCAAATTCGTGGCTGCTCGTCCATGGTTGTCCTCATCCTCCGGTCCTTGGTGTAATCTACTCGTCCTCGATATTCACACGGCTCCTCGAAAAGTCTCGCACAGGTCCTCCTGACTTCAGATTCGTCTTGACCTCCTCGTAGTCCTGGCCCAGGCCTAAACTCGGCGGCGTCCTCGTCCACACGTCCTCACAGATCTCGGTCCAGGTCCTTCTCGCGTCCACACGTCCTCGGTAATCTTCGTCCGGATTCTACAGGCGTCGGGGCAGGGGCGGCATACTCGGGGCGGGCTTATACCTGCGCATACAACCCACGAGCTCCTGGAGTTGACCGGATCTGCAGGCGTCCGCCAGGCGTCGCCTATGCACAGCATTCTGGGGCGACTGGTACCGGCGGCAAAGGTGCTGGTTCGCTGGATCTACGGGGAGTCCGGCAGGCCACTCCCGTCCACTACACTGGGAAGGCTTAAAACCTTTTCTGACGAAAATCTCGGTCCGCGGGCCTATGGCGATCTTCGATGACGTCCTTCCCACGGCATCCTAAGGTGACTGGAATTGCTGCAGGTTCTCCTTCGGTGCCGCGTCGGTCCGACTGCAATATATAGTCGGGGAGCCAGATCATACACGTAAGGGCCAGAGTAAGAGAAAAAGAAAGGCAACAGAGAAGAGGTGTTAATTACCACTAGCCGGTTATTTATGAAATTTGCGGTTTTTAATGTTGGTTTTTTAAATTATTTTCGTCTTTTTATTTATTTTGTGTTTTACTTTCACAAAGATAAAGAAGAAAATAGAAGAGGGAGACGTCAGTAGCGGTCCGCGAAGACCTGACTTGAACTACCCACCGTCTCTGATAGATATGAGAATAGATAAGGGAACGACATCGGCGATCCGCGAAGATCTATTTGAACCATAGTCGTCACACAGATAAGAAATAGATGTAACTTGTACATTATGTACGAACCACTCGTCACGACAGACAAAAATGCGGGCTAAAGAGATACATCATAAATCTTTACGCCGGCACTAAGACAGCAACCAACCATATTAATGAAAAGGGTCAGTGTCTTTTGACCTGCGTGTGTGAGTGAGGTGAGTGTGTGAGTGACAGCTAGCGTTAATGAGAGGGGAAGCCAGAGTGACCTCACACAGAGAATGAATCACAAACACGAATATTAACGTTCTTACTATAACAAAACTGAAGTACATTAGCAATGCTAGCTATTTAAGATTATTTCAACTACCACATTGAATTCAACATATAATGATATGCGACAGAATGTACGCATGAATGAATGGTGACATGAAACAATATTCGCAAACTATTTAGCAAGCAAATCTTCTCGGGGTCAGCAATCTTGAACTGCCGAGGTACATGTCTAGCTATTGCATGCCAGACCTCATTAAAACTCAATAACGGGGGGATCCTATACCCAACTGCCGTATATGACTGAGGCGACTCGAGCCAGGGAAATTAAATATCCTGCTCTCTTCTGCGTATCTGTGATTGGGCGCTCGCAAAATTCCCGAAGGATATATAAATATTCACGAATCACACAAACGCTTGGGGGGGTACCAAAACAACATGCAAGCGACTTCAAGAGGGTGAGAAAAGGTGTGTGATTAATAAGCGAATAATGATTCTAGCTTAACCCTAGTCCTACATTAATTAACGGACGTAAACCGCGGGTCACACCGACTCAAAGGGAGCCGAACGAACGAATAACTTTCGGTTATTGCACCTACTCTCCGAACGACGGAGCGCAGATCTATTAGGCGTTTAACGCAACCCCGGGGCAATATCGGGCAATCCTGTGCACTATGATATGGGGGAAGATCCTACGCTATATCCAAATAATACAATTTTGTTACCTGCTTCGCTCTAGCCCCGATAGAAACGTGTCACCAAAAAGCAATGTAACAATGATATGTTTGCTTCCAAATTAGAGGAAAACAAGTGGTCATCTGACCCTACCACGCCGCCAACCGACCGGGAAAAGAGAAAGTGAGGTCAGGTCAGGTCGGGGGAGAGGGTGAGGAACGAGATAAAATGAAATGGTATTCGTGATAAGATGAAATCACGAACGCGTTAAATTCGTTGCAGATGAAACAATATAAATCTCTAAAAACGAGAGAAAAATAATAATTACTTAACTAACGAACGATATTCATGTTTAATGATCACATACTCGATCACGACACGGAAATGCGATCTGAGGTGGAAGAATAGTGGAGAACGTGCCATTTGCTGTCATTAGCACCTTTTAAACCCAACAAAAAACAACGGCTTTAACATATGTATGGGAGAAGGAAGGAAAAGAAATATAAGAAAGGGGCCCAAACGTGTACTTACGTGTTTTTTTTTTTTTTCTTAGCCATGGTTGAGCTTGAGAGCGGTCGAGCGGATTTTTCTTCGAAGATTTGCGTTCATGCTGCGAGCCGGAAGGACGCAGCGCCACCCTGCCACCAGATTGTAAAAAGGCTATGCGTACTCTAGTACAGTGGCTGACAGGGACGCAAAAACACACACTAAAGGGGTGAACAACACGCTACGACGACGCTACGACTTGTCTAAAGGGGCAAAAGCGCCGCGCGGAGGCCACGGTCAGCTGCCCGGAGAGAGGGCGGAGCTGACCTACCGCGCTGGTCGCTTGACACAAACTCTCGGTCAAACGAGGTCAGATATAAAATGTGACCTCCGCCCTCGCTGAGCGGGTGGTTCTTATTTGGGACATTTGGATCCACGTGTGAAAACAGCCACGTGGTCCACTGGTAATAGAAATAGAATTATCCACATCCTGTAACAGAAATAGAATTATCCACATCTTATAATCGTGATCTTAGGTTGGTTCTTGTATAAGTAGGTTTTGTCTGCTTATATTTGGTCTGTTTATTAAATGGCGGTATGATAAAGAATAAAACACAGATTGAATATTATTAGGTTTATTCGCTCTTATTAACAGTCTTACATGTTTAACATTCTTACATAAATCTTGATAGTCACTACTACCACTACACAGAAATAGTGTATTCCTACTCGCAATAATACACGAGATGATAATAATGGTACACGTAAATCCTGGATGGTGGTGAGATAAAACAATAAACAGTAAATAACAAAATACAGCCTGAATATTATTAGCTTTATTCACTCGTAATATTTAACAGTCTTGTATGTTTTCTGCATTTAACACTCTTC
This sequence comes from Penaeus monodon, assembly GCF_015228065.2. Taxonomy (NCBI): domain Eukaryota; kingdom Metazoa; phylum Arthropoda; class Malacostraca; order Decapoda; family Penaeidae; genus Penaeus; species Penaeus monodon. Next base: position 63,191 of record NC_051395.1, read on the forward strand.
TGAAATCTTGCTTATATTACTGTGTCGTCGGTTACTCCGACCCGAAGTACACAGAAATAACGTAGTCCTATTTGCACTAATACACGCGATGATAATAACGGCACACAGAAATACGACGATGCAATATCCTAATATTGTCAAGTTATTATTCAGTGTTGTAGTTTCGTCAATTTGTTCTTGTGTATGTATCAAGAGTGATGGATATTTACCAGAATACCTCATTAGTGGATATACACACGGAGTGTTACCTTCTATTGGAATCGACACTATATTGGGTGCGTTTTTATCGAGATACCATACGATCACCCTTACACTTTGCTTTTTTTTACTACTGGTCACATAACCGTATCGAATGCATATAATCTTATTGCTGAATATGTTTTCGTTAATGTCGGTAACTTGTATTTGGTTAATGACTGGGAGGTACAGTCCGCTCTCCAGTATCGGTATAATCTTGTATTTTGTCCTATTGGCAAATTGTCCAGCGGCTATTTCCTCGGGAAAATCTTCCTCGCTCTTATCCATCGGGCAAAGATTTGATTGGGTCTCAACTAGCTTCCCCCAAAAGAAAATGTAATCTCCTTCGTGTATCTCACTTTTGTTATTAGGTCTTTTACAGGCTAGATATTTAGCACTCTTTGGAATCCTGAACAAGTCATTGTAAATAAAGTGAGCCTTGTCTCGATTTTCGACGTCGATGTACACGTGAATATATCTGTAAATGTTCGAAGACCGTGTATAGATATCACACGTTAACCACCGTGATTCGTTATTGTGGTATAATCCATATGGAATCGAGTATGACAGTATCGCGCATTTATACTCGTCCGTGTGGATCCGGTATTTGGCTATGTGTCATCTGAATCGAATCATCCGAACCGCTGGTGTTGGATAGTGTCTTTCTCTTGACGCATACCGCACATCGAAAGGATATTGGCGTACGAGAAGGTATTGTTATTCTTCCGCTAGTACCATCGAATATCCGAAATGATGGATTGAACAGATCGTCCACTAACACATAAAAGGTGTCACTGGTATTATGTACGCCGATTTCGCGTGGATCTCTTCTTTTGTTGAAGAAATATTTCGTCGACGAATCCGCGACAGTAGCAACATTACTGTCGTCGCCTGTAGAAGCGGTAACGATTGAGTAGTTGCCACAATATGCGCTGAATGCACATGTCCAGAACAGTAGCTGTGAGATCTTATGGCGGTTATTCGTCATATCGTAACAATAATAACGACAATAGCCTTAAGAATATAGAAGTGTGCATATTTTTTCACACGTCACGGGTTGTATGCCCAAATTTTAATTTACGATCCCATCGCCAGAGAATCTTTTATTTATAACCTGTTTCTACATTTGACGCGTAACATAAAAACTCTCCGCTAATAGAAACGAACGGCATCAGACTCTTACACACGTCCAATAGATGTAGAGATGTGTCGTCCATCTTGAATATGTTCACATTCCGTTGATACTGTCTCGGACGTGATCCGCCGCCAGACATCTTGTCTTAACGTTTCGCCATCGTCGTCTCGTCTTCTATCTTTAGCGAAGTTTGAAATGTCAGTTAATGTCTCGATAATTTTAACACTCTCGTCCTCA
>NC_051395.1:64899-71883 GCF_015228065.2 Penaeus monodon
TGGGGGTCTTAAAGAATGAATTTATTTTTTAACATTAGTCCTGGGCATGTTCAGCTATAAATATTATTTTTCATGTTTTTTCTGTTAACTATACATACGCATGTATACGGTATATGCAATATGCTGTCTCTCTATGTAATTTCTGTTTAGTTGAACGAATAAAAAAGTAGTAACTTGAATATTTTTTATTGTAACATCAGAGTAAAAACACAAGACGGTGATACCTATGGATATGTTACATCTAACTAGAAGTTTACTCGTATATTTTATTTAGTGGTAAAACACACACGCGCGTACGATAATTCTATTTCAACATCAGAGAAGAAATACAAGACGATAAGGAAATCTATGGATATCGTCAGATCCAACTAGAAGTTACGCTCTATATTTTTATTGATACAACACACGTACACATACATTTAGGTGGATGATGAATTTTCCAGGTCCTTTTCCATATTATCCTTGAGTTTCTCTAGCTCTTTACTAACATGATTACTATATGTTGTTATGGCCCTTATTTTAGGACCCAATTCGCTTAAATGGTATTCTAGCTTTCCTAATATTCCAAAAATATTTCCTGCGGTATTTGACAGTATCTGTTGGGCAAGAGCAGCTTCAGCTGTAAATGGTCTAAACCTATAGTGGGCAATATTACCATCATCGTTATTATTATTGTTGTTGTTATTATCATTATCATCGTCATAGTCGTTACTATTGTTATTTTCTACATCGTTATCATCGTATATTTCTACATCGGTCTCATCAGAGTCGATATGATGTACATCTGCTTGATGTGTGGCTTCGTCTTCACTTAATCGTGAATATGGGCCCTGGTCATCATCATCATCATCATCATCATGGCTATGGGTATCATCAGACGAATTCGATCACCCTACTTCATTTCTTCTAGGATCATTGTTAGACATCTGACATTTTTTTCTTTTGTCTACGGAATATTCTTTTTCTGGGTTCTTCATTCTTCTCCTTTTTCTGTTTATAGTCACTACTGGAGACCCCATGCTAGATTCTGTGCTTTCTGAGGAATATTCCTCCATTGCTCCGTGCGATATGTCCTTATTCGATCTCTTTTCTCGACTATTATATGTTTCCTATCTCGGCCGTATAGTTTTATTTATTAATTCGTACTGTGTGCTAGATAAGATAAAAAAATACATATGTATATATGTGCAACATACGGTCTTTTTTTGTCTATATTCCCCCAACGTTCATGAGTGTCGTTAACATATTCTTACACAAAATCGTAAGGAATATGCTCCTCTCTGCATTTCTTAGTCTCCTTTCTTCTTGTTTTTCGTAACTCTCCAGTTGTTTGTCTTGTACGAGAATGTCCTCGATGTCCGACTTCTTTTTTTTCTCTGTTGACGCTTCTGTGACTTCTACCATCTTAATCATAATTTCAAGCGCCTCTGTATTCTTGCTATAATTCATCATTGGTCTGTCAAATTCCTGATGACTGTGAATGTGACGTAGCGCTGCTTCCCAAAACTTATACGGTAAAGAGTCTGAGGAGTCTTTAAGGAGAGATGGTTTAAATAAAGGTAAGCTTCTCCAAAACCAAGAGGAACGATTATTATTATATTATTTTTATTATTATTATTATTATTATTTGTTACTGAGGATGATAACGTGCCGCTCTCGCTAGCCAAGTGATAACGCGCATCCCATTCTTCTATCGATGCGATGTAAAGGATTCTGTATTATTATTATGGAAAAGTATGCCCTTTGCCCAAGCAAAGGAATCCTGAGCCTGTTCAAAAGACTCATCTCAAAGTGGGGTATTTGGAGCCGTCAGGCAGGGCTCCAGGGGCCTCAACGCTGACAGCTCCAGCTGCCACCACATCCACAGGGGCCTCCACTGCTAGGGAGAATGCCCCTGAAGCAAAGGCTCAGGTCCGTCCTTTGCCCAGGCAAAGAAATCCTGAGCCTGTCATTAGGAAGTCTTGTGGAAACTAGTTCCACGGGTAAACGACCCCTTAAAAGATTCTCCCAAGATCCTGGAAAGGGACAGCCTAAAGGTGTGGGGCAAACCTTGACCACAGGTGCTGCCAAACACCTTATGAAGAAATAATCTAAAGAACTGGATACCCTAATCCAATGGAACTGTCAAGGAATTCAAGCAAAATAGGAAGAACATCTGATAGCTTCATGTAACCCAGTTTGTGTATGCCTATAAGAGATTATGACAGGGAAAATCGCCCAATTTCCCTGAGAGGATTCCAAATTCAAGGAGAACATGAAACTTGAGCCCTAGGGATTTTCGTACATCGCATGCAGACGGTCACTCTCGTCTGGTGTCGAAACCTCAACTATCAGGCTACCATCTCATTGTGGGGTGATGCGAGGATCACGTTGACATACCTCAACTATTTTTCAATGTATTTAAAAAATATCAAGATCCATGATTGATACACCATCAATGTTCTTCACTACTAGGGACTTACAATATGAAATACTTTCATATTTACCAGGTAAGATTTCCTTAATGGATTGGATGACTTTTCTCCTTCTTACCTGATTTGGGAGCCCGAGAACTATTACGATTCCCATTCTTGCCCTTTGGAAGCTGGAAAGGTTCCAGAGTGACAACATATGATGTTCAGAGGGAATGTTTAGGGGATTGCATAGGTCGTCAGGGAGAGTGTTAGATCTCTGTAAATTTGTAGAAATACAAATTAGAATTCTTCATTTCCTCACTCCCCCTATAGAGAGGCTCAAAATTCCCACAGCCACAGGGGAAATAGGGAAAAATATTGACCACTCTTGCATATGATGGCTTTCTAGGACCTATGCGCTACCGTGAAAAAGGCCTCAAACCCCCTAGCCTTATTTGTGGGGCCTTGATAAAGCCACCCTCTAACCAGAATGAGGACCAAGAGGTGTTTGCAAACTGCAGGGAGCAGTGTGCAACATCGCTCAAACCTCTAGGATTCTGTCCCCTAGAAATATGGAGCCACCACGGAAAACACACGGGGGAGAGTTCTCCCTGGTCCAAGGGAATGAACCCCGGCCTTTTTTGCCCCAGGAGCCATTTTGTCTCATCCCTCACTGGTGCCCCCTCCATATGGATAGCCCTCTGGCCAGTTTACCAGATCTTTGGAAACCCTAAACCCCCCCCACCCGGAAAGGGCGATTCTGTTAGGAGGGGGTTAAAAGAGACAAAATGACGCCCCCCCCCAAATTCAAATCCTAATCTGCAATGAATAAAAAAAAAACAAGTAAGGGAATAATGTAAAAATTAACAAAAAAGAAAATTTTCTTACACGTTTTATATTCATAAAATAAAAAATGTTTCTAGGAGTGAGTACACAATATGCATGTTTTTACATATATCAGAGAAATGTGCCGTTGTCTTTCATTCAGGGGAGGGGAAATTTGAAAATCCATAAGAGCAGTACAATCGGGAAAAAAAGGGGACTAATCACACTTTGGCCCCCCTTCTCATACTCCCCTATCCCCCCCTTTGGGGGGAGAATAGAAAACTTAGTAGATGTTTTTACCTTTATCCCCGGGAAAATGTAAAGGAAATAATTTTCTTTAAAAAAAATAAATTGACTAAAAAACCTATGAGAAAGAAAAAATACATTTATTCAGTTATTTTCAATCTGTAGTTTGCAGTTTAAAAGAGTAAAAAAAATTGTAAACAATAAAGATTCTCATAATCAAGATAACCCATAGATAAGCAAAAAAAAATGAAACAAAAAAGTTCCTTAAAAAGTAGATATAAAAAATATGTAAATTTGAAAAATATTTAAAGGAAAAACACAGAAAATTGGGGATACAGGAAAACCCTATTAAGTTTAGAAACCCGTGATAGTAAAAAGTGGGAAAGCTTATTATTATGGATATGCGGTGGGTTTTTTCGTGGCAAAATATTTCCAAACTTGTCTCTTTCCCTTTTTCTGGGAAAAAAGGGACCAAGAGATGGTGGGCCACCCTCTACGGGGTTCCAGGGATTCTTTCTATAAAAAGAAGTTATCCCTCCATGTTTTTCAAACAAAAAAAAGGTACGGAAGCCCACACACAAAAAATAATAAAAAAAAAACATAACTCCCTTGGGATTGGAAAAAGGAACTAAAAAGGGGAACGCAGTTGGACGGGGAAAAACAGCATCAATTTAATTTAAAACCTAACCAAACCCAAACTCTTCATAAAAACCTAACCCCTCACCCAAATGTTCCCTTCCTTGGAAGGGAAAAAAATGTCCTCAACTCTAAGCTATGCACACCTGCTCCTTGGAAAACCGTTTTGACTGGTGGATCTATGGCATCTGCGTGTTGGGGGGAAAGACTTCGCTTCCAATCTGCTGTACGGGGTAAAGCTTACTGTAATTATACTAAAAATACTTTCAGTTTGGATCGTACCCCAATAAGGACGCATCCCGACCTATCCCGTTGCTCTAGAAAACTAGCTGCATCTGGGTTTGGGGGCAAAACCCCATACAGATCAGGCTAGAACTCGTGATGGTGATCAGTCTGTGGGAAAGTCGGCACTTGACCCCGTTGGGAGGGTTTGATCTTTTCCAACCTTTTTTTACGGTCCCCAGTATTACCCCCCCGGGTAAAGCGGGTTTAAAGGCTGTGAAGCGGGGGGACGAAAATCCCAAAGGCGCAGATTCTCCAGCTGGGAATGGTTTTCCGCGCATAAAAGGCTTACCTATGCAAAAAAACTTGACAGGGCTTACTTTGCTAACATTAACTGCGAATCTGAGCGTCCGGAAGTTTCAGACAATAAAAGCATTTCGTCACTTAAAAAAATGCATGTTAAAATTGGGAACCCTGAAGGGAACGAAAAGAAAAACCAAAAACTGTAAAAATGGGCTAAAAAAAAAATAAAGTAATGACAAAATACGTATAAATCTATACAAACGGTTAATGAACCAAGTAAAAATTTAAAAAAAGCTGGGGAAAAAGCAATATAGACGAAACAAATAAGGCATATAAAAAGATAAAAAAAAAACTATTAAAGCTTTAAAAACCAAATTGGGGTGCACGGGATTGAACAAAGGGAAAATTTAAAATCAAAAATTTAAAGTCTAGTTTAAAAAAAAGTAAAAGCGATTAATACCTAAAAACAAGGTGAATAAAGCAAAGAACTTTATGGAATTACATTATCACACCAGAGATAAAAATAGTGTACAAATCACCGACGAAATGCAAATAAAAAGAAAAGAAAAAGGTGATCAACTATATACCATTCGGGATAATCGCACACTCCCAAGAAAATATAAAAAAATACATCTACACTTAACTCAGCGCAAATATCCATACGGTCAATTCTATAGCGAACCACCTCTGCGGTGGTTCCTGATACCACTATGAAGCTCGTGGTAGGGCTAGGTGGATTTGGCTCACACTTTTAGTGTTTAGCAAGTAAATTATGAAAAATAAATTAAGTTCAAAAGTAAAAATCAAATAAATAGCTCACGAATCACAGCTTCACAAGAACGAGCACAAAAGAGTAAACAGTGAATTACACACATCAAGCCATTAACCGTGATCAGGGTGAACTGCCGAAAACCCGGCGAAAAGGGAGGCGAAAAAATTCACCCCACCGACCTTCTCCCGTGAGCAGCTGGCAGTTAATTGTTCGTTTATGGTTAACAATGCAGTTACATAAAACAGGGTAACTAACACATATATAAAAAGAAATATGCATAAAAGAGGAGATTGATTGATTGATTATTTAAAATTATCTGCCGCGTCAACAGCTAAGGTCATTAGCGGCGAATACCTTGTTAAACAGAAATATTAAAATGTTTAAAACTTTAAAAATCTGTCAATAGATATCTTATAAATAACAATAAACAAATTAAAAATCAAAGCATAAATATTATACTCTAAGTGTATAAAATTATTGCATAAACATTATGCATAATTAAATTTTATTAAAAATATTAGTCTCCCTAAGGAAACTAATAAGACCCTCTATGTCACAATCCTCCCCCAATACATTCTTCAGTGTATATGGGGGAGACAAGTACATACGTCTTTGGTCTGAGAATGTTGCACATCTTTCCACTACATGTGCGATTGTTAAGGGCTCTTGGCATCCCTCACAAAGTGCCTGATTTTTAGCCATCATCGGCCCATGAGTCAGTCTTGTGTGCCCGATTCTTAGCCTTGTTAATGCAACTTCCACTTTTCGGTTGGGATGGATGCTAGTCACCCAACTGCCAAGGTCATCTCTAATCTCTCGCAGTTTATTTCTCGAGATATGCCTCCATTGTTCCTTCCATTTATCGCGAAGACAACTCCTGATGCTGGGTTTCAGGTCGGTGTGTGGGAGAGGAAAACGAGCATCACAAGGCTGAGCGGCAGCTGCCTTAGCCTTCTGATCAGCTCGCTCATTCCCACTGACACCAACATGCGCTGGCACCCAACACAGAGTTATCTTTTTACGTGTTGACATCAGTGCAAGCCAATCTTGAACCTCCCTCACTACTGGATGTGATAAGTTTAAGCTCTTTATTGCTTGCAAGGCACTACGAGAGTCACAATATATCACAATAGAATGGTTCATAAGATCTCTAGTCATCTTAACTGCTGCAAGGATGGCATGTAACTCTGCAGTGAAGATCGAGGCTGCTAGAGAAAGACTGCCAGATGCAGTCTTCCTTCTGCTCACTGCTGCAAAGCCCCCACCATTTGCAGATTTCGAACCATCTGTATATATTGCGTCCGATCCTTGGTACTTAGAAATGTGCTGAAGAAATCTCTCTCTGACTTCTGCTTCAGATCTCTCCCCTTTCCCAATTCCGACCAAATCCAGCTCGACTTGATTAGTCCAAGGGGGGAATTGGGGAATTCCAACAGCCAGAACCTTAGTGAGACTTAAATTAAGTTCTTCTACAAGATTCCTCATTCTCCTACCCTAGGATCGGCTATCCTCAAGGGGGTTGAAAAAAACCAATCTTTTTTGGAAAGGTAGGAAAATCCCCGGAACCTTGTAGTCGTCGGTTTTTGA
>NC_051395.1:74483-79483 GCF_015228065.2 Penaeus monodon
TATGGCAGTCACGAAGCGTCAGGTGACGAGCTGGGGGGGATGTGAGGGCTGTGGCAAGGGGAGGTTAACTTTTATTTAAGATTTTAAAAGATTACAAAAAAACCAAAAGAAACAAACTACGTAAAAAAAAATAAACAACGAGAACACATACAAAACAAAAAACAACAAACAAGGATAGGGGGGGGGAAAAGTAAAAATGAAGGAGTAGGAGAGGCTTCAAAGGATGCGGCCGAGCCTAAAAACTGCACCCCATTTTTTCGTCCCATGCCAAAGAAAAAAGATCATGACCTAATCCAGTCTCCGGCCGGAACGAAAGATGGTGTTGAGTCTACCCAGCCAGTCGGTATGCCAAGCACCGAGTGTTCGGTCTGTTTACAGACCAACCTACGCCACAAAATGTTCAGAGGAAGCAGAAAAGCTTTCTTGTGGAGTTCAGATGTAATAAATTGATCCCATTCCACATATAGATCCATCTGAGTGCTTTATTCTGAACAAGCTGGAGTTTGCGCTTGTTAGTGTATGCTGTTTGTGTGAGTGCAAGTGGTGTGTATGTGAGGAGAGGTTTGATCAGTGTTTTGTATAGATGCAGCTTCGTTTTTCTTTCCAATGCGGCCTTTGAATTGATATACAAATGAAATTGAAAGTAAGTATCAAACCTTAAACCAAGGATGGTACAAGAGGATCTGACTTGGAGAGGTGCTTGTAGCCTGTCGAAGGTGTGGAGGTAAATGTCGTAAGGAGGAAGTTTTCGTGGTCTTACAAAGAGAACTTTTGTTTTTGTCGCGTTAGTCTTGATACGCAATTTATGCTCCTATCTCGAGACGATGTCCAGTTCGTCATTAATGCGCTGAACGACACCTGAAAGCGCATTGTGTCGAGCTAAGTGCGTAGAGTCGTCAGCATAGAGGACAGTGAGTGATTCTGTGTGGGGGGGGTCTGGAAGGTCGTTTGTGTAGTGTATAGAGTGTTGGGCTGAGTATGCTGCCCTGAGGTACTCCAGCGTGCATTGAGATGGTGCCTGAAACTTTGTTTAAGAATTTTAATTTTAATCTGTGGTCATCAAGAAAACTTGATGACCGCAGGTGGGCAGTTAATTTTAGTGCACAGCTGGTACTTGAGGCCAGCATGCCAGACCATGTCGAAGGCTTGTTAAACATCTTTTGTAACAAGGACAGTCTTTAGTCGTCGGTCTTTATGTCTTGTTTATGTAGTTTGTGATGATGTTGAGTGTCTCCTGCGCCGAGCGATGCGAGCGAAACCCGAATTGTTTGTGTGAGAGAAGGTTATGGTCTTCAGGATACCACCTTAGTCGAGTGTTTATGATTTTTTTCCGAGAATTTTGTCTAATGTCCCGAGTAGACTAATAGGGCGGTAACTTTTTGGGTCAGTCAGGTCTTTTTGTGGCTTAGGAATGAGGGCCACTAAAGCAGTCTTAAAGGAATAGCAATAGCGAGAGAGGCGTTGTAAAGGTGAGTCAAAGCTTGTATAAGGTTGTATAAGGAAGATGAATAAGAGCGTCGCGTCCGATCTGTGAGGAGCCTGGAGCCTTACTAGGAAACCTCTTTATTTTTTCTTTTACTTCCTCACGCGAGATGGGGGCTGTGAGTTCGCAGGTTTCGTCCAGCCTATCCAGTCGGATAATTGGTTCTGGGTTGGTTTCTACCATGTTCTTTTACTCCAGGTATCATTTCTTGAATTCTGTCAGTGAAAAGGGGATGAGGAGGGTGAGGGTAGAAACTTGGGGCCCAGTTTTTCTTCAAAGATTTTAATAACATCCACAGGGTCTGAAACTTTACGCAATGAATAAGGTGGGAGAAGGGGGGGGGGTAATTACTACCATTTATTTTGCTTAATTTTTTTGCCAAATTCCCGTGGATTGCGAACTCTGTTGCATTCTACTTTTTAAACTAAATTTGTCCAATATTTTTGTTGGTCTTTTTCAAGGCTATCTTCTTAGAATAGATAAGTCCCATCGAACATGGTTTAATCTGTTTACATTTTGAGTAAAACTACTTCGAAAACAGGTCAGGAGACGTTTTATTCTTTCAGATGGCTGAAATGATATGCGAATTTTATATGAGACCTGGAGATGGTGCTCAGCATAGTTAAGGCGATGGAGGCGAATTCCAATGTCCATCTATTGTTTGGGAATCAAGCCCGTCAAGGTTAAATTCAAATTTTGATAATTTAATTTAGATTTAAAAGACTCCCAGTCTTCTTTTACCGGAAAGATCGTCTTTCTTTATATAGTATTGGTGATGTGGAAATTTTAATTATGTCTGAAGTCTGCAAGAGGCAAATTAGTGTTCGGTTTTATATAGGCAGTGGAAAGGATAATGGGGCCCTGTGGGGGAATAACCTGACTGCCATGAAGTCAGGGAGCTCTTCCTCGGCTTCGGGAACGACTTCGACGTCGATCTCGGAGCCGCTACTCTCGTCGTCAAGGATGGCGTCATCCAAACGATGACGACGAAGCTGCGGGACTGAGGGATCTTTTTGTCTTTTTTGGCGTGCTTGTTTGGTGGTGAAATCTGTTTGTTTGTGTTCCGTGTTTTTGTAGTGTTAAGTGCTTTTGCAGTTTCTTTTGGATTTCGTTGTGGTGCTGGTTGCAAAACGAGGTGTCTTTGGGGTGAGCAATGAGGCTCTAGGTTAGTGTTTGTCACCTCAGTTGCTGTGGTTTGTGATGTGGCGTACTCAGGGATGTATAAATTGTTGTCTTCGTAATTCTCCTCTGGGACAACAATGATGTGGAAGCCGTTTCTCTGTAACATGATAGGGACAATGTTTGCGAATTTCTTTGCGTTTTATTTAGCAGCAATGAGAGCTATGTGTAAAATGGCTTGTATTTTTGGGTTTGTGTTAGGTGTGAATGTGTTGTTGAATTGGGGAGGTGGAGGCAGAGTTTGTCTAGAGTGTTTTTTTCCCCAAGCTGATTTCGTTTTACTTTGAGTATTTCCTTCCGTTTGGGGCAGGATCCGCTAACTGCAACGTGCGACTCCTCGCAGTTACAGCATTTGATGCTCTCCTTGCATTTGGCGAAGTGACCTTCGCCACCGCAACGGGAGCATCTGTGTGTGTGTGTGTGTGTGTGTGTGCATGTGTCTTTATTGTGTTCGTACCTGTAACAGTTAAGGCATTGTTCATTGTGGATAAAGACTCTGGTTCTATATTGTACGTGGGACCGATGTATTAAACATCATGATCCCACGTGTAAGACGTTTCTGGGCTTCCTCTGGGGCAGAGACACGAATCTTAACAATTCGTGACTCGGGAGGCTTGTAAACGTCAAGGACATGACTCCATTCTTGGCAGATACTTCTTGGCTGATGGACTCACACGATCGTAGAAGGATTATCTTGTCGATCTTTTTAGCCACGACCGTGCATTTTGCCTTGGTTTCGGGAGAGGAGACGGGAGTGAAACTTTGATCTCTTAATGTCCTTTGACCTTCGGTCGAGAGGAATATCGTCAGTTGTTCAGATTTGGCTACTGTCACCTTGAAACCATTGTGGATCTTAAAGAGGTGTGTGACTGCCACCTCAGGGGTTGTGAAGATCTTCTGGAGAGCCACCTCACAAGAGATGGGCTCTCCAGCATATGACAATTTTATGACATGGGCCCATGGTCATGCCATAGTGTGGGTGATATGACAGGTCAAGGTTCAATCTAGCAGATGCTGATTTAGACAGAACGGGTAAGGTGGCTGATGGCGTCAAAAAGGAGGGCTCCTACCAGCCTATTCGTTTCCTATACAAAATTTTCTCAGAGTGGCAGTCATGAGATGGTTTGCCATACCAGGCCCTAGCAAAGAATGGCAATTCGCAGGCACAGTAAAACAGGCACACTAAGACCCCAGACACAGCATCACCTGTGGGAGGTAAAGGTCTGCCCACGTCCCGGCACGAGCTCGAAGATGGGGGCCAGTTCACCGTCAATGTAAAGCGAGTTATCCTCATGCCGAAAAAATACGTATAGTAAAGAATAGCTACAGGGGACGAAACTAATTGGAAAATTTGGGTAGCGACGACAACGAAAGGCGTGCACAAAACGCCAGGGTAATGCACAAAAGCCAAGGTCGAGCTTGCCGTGGAAGAGTTGTGACTCTTCCACGGCAATGGTATCGAGAAGGGAAGTAGCTTAAGCCCGGTTCTTGCGAATTTTACATGGAGATGTTTGAATCTTAACTCCTTCCGTCTATTCTCCCTCCCGACACGTTTTGGTTTCGTTATGTCGATGATATATTTTCTTTGTGGCAAGTGAACCATTCAGGTTTCGATGATTTTTTCAGTAAACTCAACAACCTCAATGGAAAGATATCAGGGAAATTACCTTTTCTCGACATACTTTTATTCAATGTTAATGGCTCGCTTAAATTTTCGGTTTACCGTAAAACTACTCACACCTAATTATCATTTTTTCTCGAATCAACCGTTGTATGTTAAAAGTCAGTAGTCTCGTCCATGTTTCTTAGGTACATACGATTTGTGACAATGAATTTATTGATCAGGAGCATGATGTCATTTTTGAAACGTTTTAGAAATTAGGATATCCTCGTTCTTCTTAAATCAGGCACATTCATCTGCGAGATGGAAATTTTATACTCTTCCCGAAATTCTCAACGGGATAGTGCCAGTAATCTATTATCATTCTGTATAACCCGTCACTTGATGAAAAACGGCACATGCTTAAAGGCGCTGGCATTGACATTGTTTTTACATATCCGAATACATTGCGTAATACTTTGGTTAAGCACATTGCAGCTAGCCAGTATTTACACTATACCTTGTAAAGATTGCCCCAAGTTTTATAGAGGTGAGACTGGTAGAACTTTTGAGAAGAGAATTAATGACATAAACGTGATGTTAGATTTGCCAGAGAATCAAATGCGTATTTTGTTCATTTACGTGATCAAAGGGTTACTGGCTTAACTGGAAAAGTGCTAAATTAAATTTATAAATAAGCAAATTCGTACGAAAGAAAAATGCTAAAGTCTCTATTAA
>NC_051395.1:83037-85537 GCF_015228065.2 Penaeus monodon
AATTCAACAACACATTCACATCTAAAACAAACGCCAAAATACAAGCCATCTTACACGTAGCTCTCATTGCTGCTACATACAACACAAAGAAATTCGCAAACATTGTCCCTAGCATGTTACTGAAAAACGGTTTCCCCAACACTGTTGTCCCAGAGGAGATCTTTGAAGACGACAATTTATACATCGCTGAGCACACCACAACATCATCACAGCAACTAAGGTGACAAACATTGACCCAGAGCCTCACTGCTCCATGCAAAGACACCTCGTTTTGCAACCACCACCACAACGAAATCCAAAGGAAACTGCACAAGTACTTGATACTACAAAAAACACTGAACATAAATGCAAATAGATCTCACCACCCACAAGCATGCCAAAAAAGACAAAAAGGATCCTCCAGTCCCGCAGCCTCGTCGGCGCTCAAGGTCGTAGGGTACTTGTACCTTATGCACCAAGAGTTGGCCGGCCGCCCTCCCTGCACAGCCTCGTGTGGCGGAGGGAAAAGCACTGCGCGGCCGAGGACACCTGCATCGAACACAAAAGATTCAAGGTGGCGCTGGGCCACCCTCACCCTTTTCTTCCTTTTAAAGAACTCACTACATCTATTACCCCAAGCTTTACCCTGCATGCTGGGTTAAGCCCCGGCTCCTTTTTTTTCTCCTAAAATTAATTTTCCTCCATCCATTATCCTTTCCCTATCCCCTTTCTTCCTTCCCACTCTTTTTTCCAAACTTTTATTTTTTTGCATCGCGGTAACATGGGGCAGGTGAGGACAGACGAACGGAAACAACGGAGGTCAAGTCAGGTCATAGGACCGGCCGGACTATGCGCAGGGTGGCCGCCATAACACAGAAGGCAGAGGATGTGGGAAGAGAGGAGATTATCGGCATGAGAAAATCCACTGACGATGCGCCATGGACATTAACGGAAAGAAAGACAATTTATGTTGCTGACCAATCCATCTGATGGCCTGTGTTCCACTGATGGCAAAAGAGGTCATTGTTGTTATGTCCACTGGATACAGTGTACTTATATTGAGACAGACACTTAGTGAGACTGGCGTCTATCTCGCCAAACTATTGCTTATCACAGGAGGCACAAGGAACAGCATAGGTGCCCACTTTCGAGGTAGGAGGACTGGTATGGACCAGGTTGCGACGGAAAGTGTTCACTGGCGAAAGATCAGCCTGCAGTTGAGAGGGTGTAGAGGGCAACGGAGAGAGTAGATCTCCTCAGTGTAGGGCAGATTGAGTACGGTCAGGTAATAAGTCTTTTTAGGAGAGGAGTTGTGGTAGAAGGTACGCCGTGCCCTCGATGACGCGAAGTCGAGAACATGACGAGGGTAGCCCAGTTTCGAGAATGAACGACGCAGGAAGTCGATTCCTCTATCCAAGTACTGGGGGTCACAAATGTGGGGGGCGTGGAGATACAGTGAGGTGGGAACATCCCTCCTTACATGGAGAGGATGGTATGAGAAGAAGTGCACACCACTATGCATAGGCTTCCTGTATATAGAGAAAGAAAAGTCAGTAGAGCGATGAACTAGGATTTCCAAGAAAAGGAGCTTTTTGTCAACCTTCCATTCCACCTTGAAATGGATGGAAGGAGAGAGAGAGCTCAACTGCGTCAGGAAATCCGAGAACAGGGCATGGTCATGAGGCCAGTCGTCGACATCCCTCAGCCAGACCAACAGATGAAGGGAGATGGAAGGGAGAAGCTCAGGCACGAAGAATTCCATAAACAGGTTTGCCAAGACTGGAGAGAGGCGAGAGCCCATGGGAACACTGAACGTCTGAGAGTAGAAGCGACCCTTAAAGGAGAAGACGAATCAGCTAGAGGAAGACGTTGGTGGGTAGAGGGAGACAAGGTTCCTCTGCGAGGAGCCTCCTCTGAAGAAAAGCGAGGACATCATCAAGCGGGACCTTGGTGAACAGGGAGTCTACATCCAAGCTCATCAGGATCGAGACTCCACGGACACGGGAGATGAAGTCCTGAGAGTGGCGAAGGTGGAGGTACCAAGAAGGGGAGTGAGAGACTGAGCCAGCCAGGCCGCAAGAAAGGTGCGTCACAGATCCCCGGAAGGAGACTGGTGGAATCATCCTTAATAAAGCTGCTGCCTAATTTTAACTTCAACAGCGGCTTTTCTCCTGCCGAAAGTCTCCTCGCTTCCCACATCCTCCGCCTTCTCCGTTGTGCCGGCCACCCGATAATGCGGCCCGATCCTCCGAACTGACTTGACCTCCCTTTGCTTCCGTTCGTCTGTCCTCACCTGCCCCAATTACCGCGTTGCCTCTCCTTTCTCTTTTCTATGCCCCCTCCTCTCCCTTTTCTCTTCAGAACCGAATATGGAATCCAGGTGGATTTCGAAACAGTAGTCTCATTTTCAATAAATCTAATTTTTTCATTGTGGGTTTTTCTATCACACACACACACACACACACACACACACACACACACACACACACACACACACACACACACACACACACTATATATA
>NC_051395.1:95652-98152 GCF_015228065.2 Penaeus monodon
AGTCTATTTAAAGAGATAAACATGGACGATGATGATGAAGGAAAAGAAGAGGAAGAGAAAGAAAATGAAATAGTAATAATAATAATGATAATAATAATAATAATAATAATAATAATATAATAATAATAATAATAATAATAATAATAATAATAATAATAATAATATAATGATAATAATAATGATAATGATAATGATACTACTACTACTACTACTACTACTACTACTACTACTACTACTACTACTAATAATAATAATAATAATAATAATAATAATAATAATAATAATAATAATAATAATAATAATAATAATAATAATAATAAGAAGAAGAAGAAGAAGAAGGAGAATGATAACAATAATAACAGTAATGACAAGAAAAATGATAATAATGATAAAAAGAATAAATATATATATATAATAACAATAATAATAATGATACTACTACTACTCCTAGTACTACTACTAATAATAGAAATAATGATTATAATATTAATAAAAAAATAATAACGCTAATAATAACGCTAATGATTATAATAATGATAATAATAATAAAATAATAAAATAATAATAATAATAATAATAATAATAATAATAATAATAATAATAATAATAATAATAATAATAATAATAATATAATAATAATAATAATAGCAATAATAACGCAAACAATAAAAATAGTAATAATAATAATAATATAATAATAATAATAATAATAATAATAATAATAATAATAATAATAATAATAATAATAATAATAATAATAATAATAATAATAATAATAATAATAATAATAATAATAATAATAATAATAATAATAATAATAACAATAACTATTATTATAATAATTATAATAATTATGATAATTATAACAATAATAATAATAATAATAATAATAATAATAATAATAATAATAATAATAATAATAGTGATAATAATAGTAGTAATAATGATAATAATAATAATGATGATGATGATGATAATAACAATAATAATAATAATAATAATAATAATAATAATAATAATAATAATAATAATGATAATATAATAATAATAATAATAATAATAATAATAATAATAATAATAATATAATGATAAGAACAATAGGAATAATAATAGTAATAATAATAATAATAATGGGAATAATAATAATAATAATAATAATAATAATAATAATAATAATAATAATAATAATAATAATAATAATAATAATAATAATAGTAATAACGCTTATAATAAAAATGACAATAATAATGATAATAATAATAATAATAATAATAATTATTATTATTATTATTATTTTTATTATTATTATTATTGTTATTATTATTATTATAATAATAGGTCTAGGAATAGTAATGAAAATAATCATAATAATAATAATAATAATAATAATAATAATAATAATAATAATAATAATGATAATAAGGTAATAAATAATAACGGTAATGATGACACTAATAATAATAATAATAATAATAATAATAATAATAATAATAATAATAATTATAATGATAATACACAAAGGTGAGGAATCACCGAACAAGGAATGACCAATCACGAGTGAACACCCCTCGCGTGATCGAGGCGTGGCGAATAACAAGCGACCATCCACTCGTGCGATCATCGCTTGTTACCGCGGGGTCGAGCAAGCTAGCGACCATGCGGTTACAATACTCCCCCATCAGCGAAGATACCCCATGGTATGTGAGAGGGGGCGGCCCGCCCTGGAGAATCGTACTGGAGGGGGGTCGTCGTCCTGAAGATACGCTGGTTTTAAGAGATCTATCGAGATCCAATCGTTGGCGCCTTTGATCTGCAGCAGGAATGCCTTCTCCATCTTCTCAATGACTTCATATGGGCCAGAGTAGGGAGGGGTGAGGGGAGGCGTGTGGGCGTCGGTGTGGAGGAAAACATACTTCGTCGTGCGTAGATCTTTGGGGACGTAACGGTGTTCAGGTGGCCTGTTGGTCTGTGTGCAGAGGGCGAACTTCCCGACGATGCGTCGTAGTCTGGCGATGTCGTCGCTGGATGGAGCATTGGGGAAGAATACACCGGGAACTACAAGGGGGCCGCCGAAAACCATCTCTGCGGGGAAGACGTCCAGCCCTTCCATTGGAATCGTTCGAAGGCCGAGAAGGACCCAGAGAAGTTGTGAAAACCACATTGAGTTGCTACATCGAGACATCAGGGCAGCTTTCAGGGTTCTGTGGAAACGCTCTACCATGCCTTTAGCTTCCGGGTTGTAGGCCGTGGTGTGATGGATGGAGGTGCCTAATAGCTGCCCCAGGGATGTCCAGAGCTGCAAAGTGAAAGAGGTGCCCCGGTCAGACATTATGTGGGCAGGGATGCCGAATCTCGAAATCCACCTGGAGAGCAGAGCGGCGGCGCAGGAGACGGAACTGGCGTTGGACTTAGGAATAGCTTCAGGCCATCTAGTTGAACGGTCCACTACGGTGAAGAGGTAACGATGTCCTGATGGTGGTAGGGCACCTACTACGTCGAC
>NC_051395.1:103152-116526 GCF_015228065.2 Penaeus monodon
TATATATTATGTTTTATGATGTAGTAGCATGAGTATGTTTTGTGTATGTGGCGTGTATGTAAATTTTATATATATATATATATTATAATTAAAATATTATTAATAAAATTAAAATAACACACACACACACACACCACACACACGCACACACACACCCACACACACACCACACACCACACACACACACAACAACACAAACACACACACCACAATATATAAATTTATATATTATATATATATATATTATTATTATATACAACATAACATATATAACTTACTCATATCTATAATAATAATAAATATATATATATATATATATATATATATATATATAATATATAAATATATATATATATATACATGCATACTATATAGACAACATATATATACCATATATTACATACATACATAGAAACCCTATTTATAGACATATTTTTGTCAGAAATACAAAGATATTACATAAATATCATACATACATATAATACAACAATACATACTATATAAATAAAAAATTAAAACATGAAAATATACATACATATAATATATATATTAAATAAATATTAAAACATATATATAAACACATATATATGTATATAATATATATATATAATAATATTATATAAAAAATATTATTCCCTGTTTTATAAATATATATATATATATATATATCTTTTATATTTTTATATATATAAAATATAAATTTAAAATTTATTACTGCATGTGATAAATATTTTTAATATATTATATATATATAATTAAAAATTTTTATTATTATAATTAATAAAAAATATGTAATTTAAAAATAACATATAAATATATATATATATTTTATATTATATATAAAATATAATAATAATTATTATATATATATATATAGTTGTATGTATATTATGATATCATTATATTACTTAAATTTTTATCTATCTACTATTACAATATATATTATATTATAATATAATATATATATATTATAATATATAATATAACCATAACAAATATATAAATAAATCCAAACCAACATATACGAGTACTGTGTGTCTGTGTATATGTATATATATTTATATATAATTATATATATATATATATATATTATATATTATAAATTTATATAAAATATATTTAAAAATAATTTTTATAATTAAATAATGTATGTGTGTGTGTGTGTGTGGTGATGTAAAATAACATAATATAAAATAATTATATATAATTTAAAAATAATATATTTATAATATGTACAATATTATATAATATTATATATATATATATTTATATATAAAAATACATACATACATTTTATATACTCATATATATACATACAAAATAACATACATCCATACTACATATTGCTACCCAGTGGGTCTTTGTCTTGTGCGAAACATGTTAATATGAAAAGGATATGGCATGTGTTAAAAAGAAAGGGGCCTGGGGAAAAAATGACAAATGGCTGTGAGCGGAGGGGCGGAAAAGAAAGCCAAAAGAGACGCGGTTTGGGGGGTTTACTCCTGTGAAGATTGGGTGGGGTGCCTTTGTGACCTAAAAACTTTGTGTTGCCCTTTTATAAGCTGTATCATGCGTGTGCCCTTTCTTTTTTCCCCCCTGTATTGTGCCTAAAAGAAAAATGTACGGGAAAATAATTTTTGTAAAAAAAGGAAAACTGTCTTTTTGGGGTTTTTTTCCGTCCCCTGCCTCGCCATTGGCGTTTCCCCCCCTTGGTTTCTGGACGCTGTGGGCCGGTCCCTCTTGGAGCTTTTTTCAGTGTTCAACGACCCTGTGGATACACCCCGGGTCTCCCTAGCCTCCTTTTGGGGTTGGTGGCAAGAGACGAGGGGGCCGGCGTAACAATTTTATACATACATACATTACTAAAAAATATATACATACATATATTATATATAAAATGTATATTATATAAAATTTTATATAAAAAACATATATATAAATACATATATTAAACCATATATATAATTTCATATAAAAAATACATAAAATATAAAAATACATTATGAAAATACATTATATAAATACATATAAATAAATACAAAATAAAATCCCTATATTTTAATACTCGGTCTTCCAGGGGAACCCAAACATTAACAGAAAAGGGGATTATTTTAAACTTTGGCAACATACTTTCACCTTTATAAATTTTTTTTTAACCGTTAAATACGGGAATAAAAATTGCACTTTTTTTTTTTTTTTTCCCACTTTAAACTTTTTTATTTTAAACCCCCCCCCCTTTTGGAAAAAAATAGTGTTATCTGAAGTAGTGAAAACAAAATTTTTATTTTTATTTATACCGATGCTGCCAAACACACCGGCGGGCTTTTTTAGGTTAACGCAGCGAAAGATTTAAGGAAAATTGCCAAAAAAGAGTTTGTGTAAGTGGGGGTACAACAGGCCCATAAAGGGAAAATACGACTATCCGGGCCCCAATATCTTTTTCCCACTGCAAAGAAGCCCATAAAGGGTTTTTTAAAAAAGCAATGAAAAATTTTAAAAATTTGAAAAGAAGAAATTTTTTGTAAAAAGGGAAAGCAAGGCAAAGTTAGTTCTCCAGGGGCATAGCGCCCGTCCCGGGTTTTCTGTTTGCACGCCGGGTAAGCCCTTTTTGCCTGGGTTTTGCCCACCCTTCCTTCCCCCCTTTCCCAGCCTTCCAATACTTTTTACACCACACTTTCCCTGCCACAAACCTTTAAAACCTCAGTCCTAAAAAATGTGAAACTGCCTTTTTTGGGGGATTTTGTTCCCCCAGAAAGGGAGATGGGGGGGGGGGTCTATTGAGGAGACTCCTCCCCCAAAAAGAAAGGGTCTTTGGGGGCCATCACCCAAGACTCCCAGAGGCCTAAAAGGGCGACGCCCCCAGCGCCACCACATCCACGGGGCTTGAACTGCTATGCAGAAAAACCCCTTTAAGAAAAAGGCTCGGGGTTCCCCCCCTTTCCCCTTTTTTTAAAATTTTAAAAAGGAATCCTCTGAGAGGGGGCCCCTATGGAAAACCCCGGCCAGATTTTCCTGGCCCACCCCCAAATTTTCCCGTCGACATCTCCAGTGGCAATTGGTCGATGAAAGCTTCCCCCCCCCTCCCCATCACCGCTCCCCCTTAAAACCCTTCCCCTTCATTTTGGCTTTGTGCCACAGATGACTACGCACCCCCCTCTGCTACCCCCTTCCCCCGACACGCCCCCAAAGACACCCCCAAAAAATGCCGTAAACCCCCGCCCTTTGGAAACTTTCATTTTTAAATTTACACTGTTTTTTCTCAAAAACGCCGGAGCCCCCCTTTTCGGGCGGATGATGGGGGCATCTTGGGTGTTTTTTCCTTTCCCTGCGTCTGATACTCGGACATCCTCATCTTTTCTTCCCCCAAAACAAACATCTTGCCACATCTCTATTTTTTTAGACCGCTTGCGAAAGGGGTTTGGGTAGTGCAATAGGAAAAGTGTTTTTTTCGGTGTCCAAGAAGTGGATTTCCCTGGGGCACCACCTTTTTTCCCCCCCCCCCTAGAAAAGGTCGTGGCAGTCAAGAAATTTCCCAAAACCCCACCCCTCAGTGAAGACACCCCAAAGAGTTCAGGGGAATGGTAAACCTACCCACCGCTTCCTACACATAGGGAACCCTTGTCCACTGCACTTGCGGGGAAACCCCCTAAGGCCCGGGACAGGGGCCCCCCCCCTCAAGAAAAATCCCTTTTTCAAAAGGGCCCAAAAGGAAGCTCTCGCCGCGAAAAACCCTCCTCTTTTTTTTTCCTACCCCCCGGGGAAAAGCCCCCTTTTCACCACAGACGCCAGAAAACATAGCTACAGAGCTGTTTTTTCGACAGGTGGTCGGGGGACTGCCCCCCCCTTTTGGGGTTTTCTTCATCCGAAAGTTTACTAAAGGCCGAAAGAACTACTCCCCCCTTCAATAGAGAGTTCCTCGCCGTTCGACAAGCCTTTTTCTTGGGGCAACCCCTTCCCCGGATTAAAAAGGGATCACATGCCCCATTTCCCACCCCTTCCCGAACAAGGAAACACGGGTCCCCCCCGCCCCCGTCATCTCTCTGCCATTGTGGGTTTCAACTGCCCCTTTCCCACACCTGCGGGCAGAAAGAATTCCTGTAGCTGACGCCCTTTCCAAAATTTTTCCATCGATGCATTTCATTTGGGGCTCCTAAAACCCAACTCTTTTAAAGGGGCAGCAACTGACCCGAGACTCCTTTACTTCCCTAAAGGGGAAAAGGATTTCCCTGTGGACAAGCAGGCCCAAAACCTCTGCGACATCAGCCCCGGGTTGACCGCGCCCATGGTTTCCCAGCCTTCCTGTTTGGGTCACATTTTCAGCCTCACCACAGCCTAAACCTTTCCCTCTCACGACGACATACGCCCCCTAAAGCAAAAATTCATGTGACACAGCATCCCCCAGACAACGAAAAAGGACGGGGTTCGATCCTGCCCCCCTGTAAAACCTAAAAAATTCTGCGACATCCTAAAAGGGGCCCCAAATTTTCTTTCCCACCATCGCGAGGCGTTTTGCACACATCCATGTCACGAAAGGATGTGCCCTACCCCCCTCGGGACTTTCGTTCCTCTTCACCGTAGTGGCCCCGTTCAACTAAAGGGCCTGAACATTCCTAAGTCCAACGCCATTTCCTTCTCCTGCGCCGCCGCTTTTCTCTCCGGGTGGTTTTCGAGTTTTGGCCCCCTGCCCACAAAATTTCTGCCCGGGGGAAACCTCTTTCCACTTTGCGGCTCTGCCACCCCTGGGGCAGCTTTTGGGGCCCCCTCCATCCATCCCACCAGGGCCCTACCCCAAGCTAAAGGCGGAAAGGGTTTTTCCCACAAAACCCTGAAAGCTGCCCTGATGTCTCGATGTAAACAAATCAATGTGGTTTTTCCCCAATTTTTCCCGGTCCCCTTTTCGGCTTCGAACGATTCCCCTGGGAAAGGGGTGGACGTCTTCCCCCAGAATGGTTTTCGGCGGCCCCCTTGGGGAGTTCCCGGTGTATTTTTTCCCCAAGGGTCCATCCAGCGAACCCAAAAATCGCCAACTACGAAAGCCTCGTCGGGGAAGTTCGCCCCCTGCCACGACCAAAAAGGGGGCCCCTGAACACCCCTTTCGTCCCCCAAAATCTACGCACGAAAGAAGTAGTTTTCCTCCCACCCCACGCCCACACGCCTTTTTCCCCCCACCCCTCCCCACTCTGGCCCTATTGGGAAATCTTGAGAAGAAAGGAGAAGGGATTCCTGCTGCAGATTTAAAGGGGCCAACGATTGGATCTCGATAATCTCTTTAAAACCCGCGGATCTTTGGAAAGCGAAACCCCCCCCCAGTACGATTCTCCAGGGCGGGGCCCCCCCTCTCACATACCATTGGGGGATCTTCGCTGATGGGGGGGTATTTTAAAACCGGGATGGTCGCTAGCTTGCTCGACCCCGCGGGAACAAGGATGAAACGCACAGTGGATGGGCCCCTTGTTATTCGCCCCCCCTCGATCACGCGGGTTGTTTCACTCGTGATTGGGCTTCCTTGTTCGGTTTATTCCTCACCTTTTTTTTTATCATTTTAATTTATTATTATTATTATTTTTATTATTTTATTATTATTATTATTAGCGTTTTTATTATTACTAAATTTCGTTTTTAAAAAAATTTTTTATTATTAGCGGTTTTTTTTATATTATTATTATTTTTTTTAAATTTTTATTTATTATTATTATTAATTTTTTATTATTATTATTTATTATTATTAATTTTATTTTTAATTTTATTATGATTTTTTTCATTTTCTATTCCCAAACCATTTTTTATAATAATAATAAAACAATAATAATAATAATAAAAATAATAATAATAATAATAAAAATTATTATTATTTTTTTTATTTTCATTATTATTGTCATTTTTTTTTATAAGCTTTTATTACTTTTTTTTATTATTATTATTATTTTATTTATTTTATTATTATTTATAAATTTTTATATTATTATTTTTTATTATTTATTATTTATTTTATTTTTATTATTATTTCCCCTTTTTATTTGGGGATTATTATTTATTTATTTTTTATTTTTTATTAATTTCCTTTTTGTTCTTTTTATTTTTTTTTTTTTATTATTATTATTTTTATTATTATTATTATTTTATTTTAAAATTTTTTATATTTATTATTATTATTATTATTTTTATTATTTTTATTATTATTATCTTATTTTTTCCTTATTATTTTTTTATTATATTATTATTATTTTATATAAAATTTTTATTTTTTTATTTTTTATTATTATTTTTTTTATTAAAATTTTTATTATTATTATATTTTTTATTTATTTTATTTCCTTTTTTATTATTATTATTTTTTTTTTAAATTTTTATTTATTATTATTAAATTTTTATTTATTTAAAAATTAAAAATTAAAAATTAAAAATTATTAAAAATTAAAATTATTATTATTATTATTTTTATTATTATTTTTATTTTTTTATTTTTTTTTTTTTTTAAATTTTTTTTTATTATCATTATTATCAATATTATTATCAAAAATTTTTTTATATATAAATATAATATAAAATAATAAATAAATAAAATAAAATAAATTTTATATATATATATATATATATATAAAAATAATTATATATACATCAATTATCAAAAATACATATAACTCCCTATAATAATATTGCTACGCCGGGTCTTTTCTCTGTGCGAAACATTTTTTAATAAAAAGGATGACCTGGGCATGTTTTAAAAATGGGGGACCGGGGAAAACATGACCATGGGTGAGGGAGGAGCGAAAGAAAACCCAAAGAGAGACGGGGTTGGGTGTCTCCTGTAAGATCGTGTGTGCCTTTTTGACCTGAAAACTTGGTTGCCCTGTATAAGCTGTATTTGCAGTGTGACATGCGGTTTCCCCCTGTATTGTGCCTATAAAAAAATGAGGGGTAAATACTTTGTAAAAAAAGGAAAAGACTGTCATTTGTGTTTATTTCGTGCCCTGCCTCCCCATTTGGGCGTTTCCCCCTCTTGGTGTTCGGGGACGCTGTGGGCCGGGCCTCTTGGAGCGGGTTTCAGTGTTCAACGACCCGTGGATAGCACGCCGTCTCCCTCCCTGCCTTGTGTGGGGGCAGAGAGACGAGGGGCCCGCGAAAAATATATATACATACTCATATACAAATAAATATATACATAATATAATTATAATATATATATAAAATTTTATTAAAAATAAATATATATAAATACATTATAAACACATATTATGATGCATATATTAAAAATACATATTAAAAAATACTATATGTAAATACATATATAAATATATATATATAAATACAATAATAAAAAACCTTTTTAAATTTAACATTTCCAAAAGGGGAACCACATTAAAAAAAAAAACGGGATTATCTTACTTTTGGCAACATACTTTCACCTTTATAAATTTTTTTTTACCGTTAAATACTGATAAAATTCATTTTTTTTTTCTTCCACTTAACTTTTTTATTTTAATTTTTTAGGGAAAAAATAGTGTTATCTGGTCGTGAAATAAAAAAATTATTATATTTTTAAATTCCGATGCTGCAAAACCAAAAAAGGGTTTGTTTGTAAAAGGTGGTAAAAAACGGGTATCAAGAGATACGACTATCCGGGGTCCAATTTCTGTTACCTGAAAGAGGCCATGAAGTTTTTTAAAAAGAAATTTAAAAATTAAAACTTTGAAAAAGAAGTTTAGAATAAGGAAAAAGGAAAAAGTTATTTTTCCCAGAGGCTACGACGTGACGTTGCTGTTTGCACGCCGGGGAAGTCCTTTCCTGGGTTTGCCCATCCTCCTTCCCGTTTCCATGCCTTCCAATACTTTTTACACCAACTTCTGCCACTACCTTTAAACCTCAGTCCTCAAAGCTAAAACTGCCTTGGTGAGTTGTCCCCCAGAAACGGAGAGGGGTGGGGGGTCTTTTGAGGGACTCCTCCCCCCAAATAAGGTCTTTGAGCCATCAGTCAAGACTTCAGAGGCCTCAACGCGACAGCTCCACGCCACCACATCCACGGGGTTTAACTGTATGCAGAATAACCCTGAAGAAAAAGGCTCAGGTCCCCCCTTCCTGTTTAAAAGGGGATCCTCTGAGAGGGGGTCAAAGCATCGGCAACTCCTGGCCCACACCAGTTACGTCGACATCTCCAGTGCAATTGGTCGATGCAGCTTCCCTCCCGCCATCCCCATCACCGTGCCCTAAAAACCTTCCCCTTCGTTTCTTTGTGCCACAGATGAACGCAAAACCTTGCTACCCCCTCCCCCGACACCACCCAAAGACACCCCCAAAAAATCCCCTCACCACCCCCTTTGGTACTTTCATTTTTAAATTACAGCTGTTTGTTCTCAAAAACGCCGGACCCACCTTTCGCGGATGATGGTGGCACTTGGGTGATTTTCCTTCTGCGTCTGATACATCGGACATCCTCATCTTTTCTTCCCCCAAAACAGGAACATCTTGACACATCTCTCTTTTTAGACCGCTTGCCAGAGGGTTTGGGTAGTGAAATAGGAAAAGGTGTTTTCGGGTCAAGAAGTGGACTTCTGGGGCACCACCTCTTTCCCCCCTCCTAGAAAGGGCGTGGAAAGTCAAGCAATTTCCCACACCATCCTCAGTGAAGACACCCAAGAGTTCGGGGAATGGTAAACTATCCCCGCTTCCTACACACAGGAACCTTGTAACACTGCACTTGCGGGGAAACCTAAGGACCTGACATGGGCCCCCCTAAAGAGATGCATTCATAAGGCCAAGGAAGCCTCGCGCGAAAACCCCTCCTCGTTTTTTTTTACCCGGGGAAGCCCTTTTCCCACAGACGCCAGCAACATAGCTATCAGAGCTGTTCCGAGCAGGTGGTCGGGGGACTGCCCCCCCTTTGGGTTTCTTCATCCCAAGTACTAAAGGCCAAAAAGAACTATCAACCTAAATAGAGAGTTCCTCGCCGTTCGACAAGCCGTTTTCTTGAGGCAACACCTTCCCCGATTCGGGGGACACAGCCCCTGTCCACGCCTTCCGAGAAAAGGCAACCATGTCCCCCCCAGCGCCGTTTTTTCTCTGCCATGTCGATTTCAACTGCTCCATTCCACACCTGCGGGGCAGTAGAATCCTGTACCCGACGCCCTTCCAGATTTTCCTCGAGCATTCATTTAGGGCTCGCTAAAAACCCAACTCTCTAAAGAGCAGCAACATGCCCCAGAGACCCATTACTTCCCTAAAGGGGAAGGCTCCCTGGGGACAAAGCAGGACCACAATCCTCTGCGACATCACACCGGTCGACCGCGCCCATGGATTCCAGCCTTTCCCTGATTGTCACATTTTTCAGCCTCACCCAGCCTGACCTTCCTCTCGACGACGACATAGCCCCCTGAAGAAAAAAATTCTGTGACCACCTCTCCAGGCCCAAAGGACGGGGGTTCGATCCTGCCCTCCTGAAAACCCTAAAAATCGCGACATCCCAAAAACGGGCCCCAGATCTTTCCCCAGTCGCGAGGCGTTTTGCACACATCCATGTCGAGGGAGGTGCCCCTACCCCCATCAGGACATCGTTTCTTACGTAGGGGCCTTTAAACTAAGGGCCGAAGCTATCCAACCCATTTCCCGTTCCTGCCCCGCCGCTCTCCTCCAGGGGTTTCGAGATGCATCCCTGCCCCATAATTTTCTGCCCGGGGCCCCCTTTCATTTGCAGCTCGGGCTCCTGGGGCAGCTTTTGGGCACCTCCATCCACAACCACGGCCTACCCCGAAGCTTAAAGGCATGGTAAGCTTTCCACAAAACCCGAAAGCTGCCTTGATGTTCGATGTAGCACTAAAATGGGTTTTTCAAAACTTTCGGTCCTTCTCCCTTCAAACGTTCCCAAGGGAAAAAGGTGGAGTTTCCCCGCGAGAGGGTTTTCGGGGGCCCCCCTGTAGTTCCCGGTGTATTCTTCCCCAAAGCTCCATCCACGACACATCCCAACCGACCTCGTCGGGAATTCGCCCCTGCCACGACCACGGGCCCACCTGAACACCGTTACCCCCCAAGATCACGCCGACGAAGTATGTTTTCCTCCACACCGACGCCCCCCGCCTCCCCCTCAACCTCCCTACTCTGGCCCATATGAAGTCTTGAGAAATGGAGAAGGCATTCCTGCGGCGGGATAAAAGGGGCCCCAAGGGTTGGATCTGATAGATCTTAAAAACCCAGCGATCTCAGGACGACGCCCCCTCCAGTACGATTCCCGGGCGGCCCCCCCTTCACATCCCATGGGGTATCTTCGTGAGGGGGGAGTATGAAACCGCTGGTCCTAGCTTGCTCGACCCCCGGTAACAACAAGTCGCACGAGTGGATGGTCCTTGTATTCCCACGCCTCATCACGCGGGTGTTCACTCGTGATTGGTCTTCCCTTTTTCGTGATTCCCCACCTTTTTTGTTTTATTATTATTAATTATTATTATTTTTATTATTATTTTATTATTTATTATTATTTTTATTATTATTTTTTTACGTTTTTTATTTTTATTATTAGCGTTTTTATTATTTTATCATTAATTTTTTTTTAAATATTATTTTTATTTTTATCATTATTATTATTATTATTATTATTATTTATTTTATTATTATTATTTTATTATTATTATAATTTATTTTATTATTATATTATTTTATTATTTTATTAATTTATTTTATAATAATAATAATAATAATAATATTTAATAATAAAAAACATAATAATACTAATAATAAAATTTTTTAATATATAATAATATAAAAATAATAAATAATAATAATATAATAATTTAAAAATTATTATTTTTATTTTATTTTATTATTTTTTATTTTTTATAATTTTTTTATTATTTTTATTATTTTTTTATTTTTTTTATTTGCGTTATTATTTCATTTTTATTTTTTATATTTTTATTATTTTTTATTATTAATTATTATTTTATTTTTATTATATTAATTATTTTTATTTTTATTATTTTTATTATTATTTTTATTATTATTTTTTTATTTTTTATTATTATTATATTTATTACTATATTTTTCCCCATTTTATATATTATATTATTTTATTATTATTAATTATATATTTATTTATTTTATTTTTCATTATTATTTTTATTATTTTATTTTATTTTATTTTAATTTTTAAATTTTTATTGTTATAATTTTATTTTTTATATTATTTTTTGTTATTATTATTATTTTTATTATTATATTTTATTATTTTTATTATTTTAATAATTTTTTTATTTTTATTTTTTTATTATTTTTTTTATTATATTATATTATTTTTATTATTATTTTATTATTATTAATTATTATTATTACTATATTATTATTATTATTTTTTAATTATTATTGTAATATTATATTATTATATTTTTTTATTTTTATTTTATTTTATTTTTTATTTTATTATTATTATTTTTATTATTTTTTATTTTATTAATTTTATTATTTTTTTTTTAATATTTTTTTTTTTCATTTTTATTATCATTATTATTTATTATTATTAATCTTATATTTTTTTTATTTTTATTATTTTATCTTTTATTATTATTATTATTATATATCATTATTATTATCATTTTTTTTACATTATTTTTTTTTTTTTAATTACATTTTTTTTTATTTTTTTTTACTTTTTTTTTTATTTTTTTTATTATTTTTTATTATTATTTTTTTATTATTATTATTTATCATCATATTTTATTATTATTAGATTATTTATTATTATTATTATTATTAATTTTAATATTATATTTAATTAAAAATTTTATTGTTTTTATTATTACTTAATTATTTTTAATTATTTTTCCGTTAAAAATTATTTTAATTTTATTATTATCATTATTATTATTACTATTATCATCATAATCATCCTTCTCTTCCTCTTCTTTATCTTCATCATCATCGTCATATTATAATTATGGAATAATCATCATCATCATCATCATCATCATCATCATCATCATCATCATCATCATCATCATCATCATCATCATCATCATCATCATCATTATCATCCTCATCACCATCATCGTCACATCACCGTCAACTGCATCAAAATTAAAATAATTAACATCATCGTTACCCATTATAATCACCTATAATAGATTGAACTGTTATTATTATCAGTGAATTAGAAATGCATTTGCAGTAAGATAAGATCACCATTATCATCACCGTCATCATCATCATCATCATCATCATCATCATCATCATCATCATCATCATCATCATCATCATCATCATCCCCATTATCAACATCCTCCTTCTTCATAATCATTATCATTATCATAATCTTCGTCATTATCCCCATCATCATAAATTTCGTCATTATCAACAATATTTCCATTAACCTCAACTTCATTATTATAATCATATTCATCGTTATCATCATCATAACCAACCTCACCATTATCACCATCTCCATCATCATCACCATTACTATCTTCATCATTATCACCATCTTTATTATCAGTATCATCACCACTACCATCATCATTATCACAACACTAATGCCACCATCACAATCATCACCATTATAACCTCCATCATCACCATCATTATTAAAAGCATTTCTTAAAAAAAGGCAGGGTATTAATCTCAGATATCAAATAATTGGCGGAGATAATTTCGGCCTCTGACATCGCAATGCTTCTCTGGCGCCACGCTGTCTGCGCCGCTCGCCGCCGGCCGGACCCTGGGCGCCGCTCGCTCTGCAACTCGGGGCAACATTGCTGCTTGTCTGTTGCGATTTTTTCTCTCCCTTTCTCTCCTTTTTTACTTTCTCTAAATCCCAAACTCCGTTTCTCTCTTTTTCTAACTCCCTAACCTTCCTCCCTCCCTCCCTCTCCCTATCTCTCTATGTCTCTTTCTTTCTGTCTCTCTCTCACTCTCTCCATCTTATCCCTTCAGGTGATTAAAACAGTCATAATGATGATGGTAGTAGCAGTAGTAGTAGGAGGAGGAGGAGGAGCAGGAGAAGGAGAAGAAGGGGGAGGAGGACGAATAGGAGAAGGCGTAGATTAGGAAGATTAGGAGGAGGAGGAGGAGAAGAAGAAGAAAGAGGAGTAGGAGAAAGAGGAGAGGGAGGACGACGAGTAGGAGAAGGGGGGAGGAGGAGGAGGGGAAGTATGAGGAGGAGGGGAAGGGGAAGAGGGGAAGGAGGAAAAGGAGGAGAGGGATTAGGAGAAGGAAGAGGAGAAGAACAAGAAGAACAAGAAGAAGACGAAGGAGGAAGAATAGGAGGATGAGGATGAGGTCAAGGAGAAGGAGGAGGAGGAGGAAAAGGAGGAGAAAGAGGAGGAGGAAGGGAGGAGAGGGAGGAGAAGGAGAAGAGGAGGAAGGAGGAGAGACGGAGGAAGTGGAGGAGGAAAGATG
>NC_051395.1:116626-126626 GCF_015228065.2 Penaeus monodon
TGGCAATTTTTTGTGGTGATAATGATAAAGGGGGGGGATCGAAAAAAATGGTGTTTGAGGGTGGGGAAGGAGGGGTGGATAATGGGGGGGTTTGGGTTTATGATGATGAAAACGAAAAATTGATTATAATAAGATTTGAGGTAAGGAAAAATTTTTGATAATGACGAAATTTAGATGATGGGGATAAGACAAAGTTTAGATAGATAATGTTTAAAAGAAAGGAGGATGTGATAAGGGGATGATGATATGAGGATGATGAGTGAGATATGAGAGATGAGTGAGATGATGAGATGGATGACGGTGATGATAATGGGTTTATTTTACTGCAAAGCTTTTCTAATTCACGAAATAAAAAACAGTAATCTATTAAGGTGTTATAAGGGGTAACGATGGTTAATTTTTTTAAATTTTTGATGCAGTTGACGGTGATTGACGAGATGGTGAGAGGTATAATGTGATGATGATGAGTAAGATGAGATGAAAAGAAGATGATGTGAGATGGATGATGATGATGAGATGATGATGTGAGGGAGATGATGAGATGATGATGATGTTATAGCCCTCATAATGATGATAATCAGACGAGATGGAAGAAAAGAAGAGGAAAGAAGGATGATTAGAGATAATAGTAAAATAATAAAATAATAATAAAATAATAAAATAATAAAATAATAATAAAAATAATGAAAAATAAAAAACGCAAATAACATATGATAATGAAATAATGATAAAATAATAATAAAAATAATAATAATAATAATAATAATAAAATAATAATAAAATAATAATAAAATATAAAAAATAAAAAGATAAAAATAAAACAGAATGATAAGAAAAAGAAAATGATAAAAAAAAAAAAATAATAAAAAACAATAATGATTACACTACTCCTAGTACTACACTCAAATAGAAATAATGTTTAAATATAATAAAAAAAAATAAAAAACGCTAATAATAAGCAATGATTATAGATGATAACAATAATAAAAAAAATAATAATAATGGTAAAATAGAATAATAATAATAGTAATAAAACGCTGAAAATAATAGAACAATAATGAAAAACGCAAATATAAAACAATAAAAAAGTAATAATAAAAATAATAATGATAATAATAAAAAAAATAAAAATAATATTATAATAATAATAAAAATAAAAATAAAAAAATAAAAAAATGATGATAATAATAAAAATAAAAAATAAAAAATAAAATAAAAATAAAATAATAAAATAAAAAATAAAATAAAAACAAGGAAAAGAAACGAAATAATAATAAAAATAATAATGTAATAAAACAAAACTTTTATTTAAAATTATATTAAAATTAAAAAAATTGTAATAATAATTAATATAATAATAATGTTAATAATGATAAAATAATAAAAATTTAAAAATTAATAAAATAAAAATAATAAAATAATTAATAAAAAAAAAAAATAATAATAATAAAAATAAGAATAAAAAATAGTGAAAGTAATAATAATAATAATAATAATAGGTTTAATAATGTGATAATATTGTAAACTAAATAAAAATAATAATAATAATAATAATTTAATAATAATAATAAAAAAAATAAAAAAAATGATAAAATAATTATAATAATAATGGATCATGATGAGTGATGATGATGTGATGTGATGATGATGAGATGAGATGTGATGATGATGTGATGTGATGAGTGATAAAAAAAATAATAATAAAACAAAAATAATTTTAACAATAATAAAAAAAACGCAATAAAAATAATAAAATATTAAAAAAATAATAAATAATAAAAATGATGATGATGATGAGATGATGATATGATGATGTGATGTGATGATGATGTGATGGAGATGATGATGATGATGATAATAAAATAATTTTTAACAAAATAAAAAAAACGAAATAAATAATAGTAAAAATAATAATAATAATAAAATAATATAATAAAATAAATAAAAATAATAATAAGAATAAAATGTAAAATAATAATAATAAGAAATAATTAACAATGATAAAAATAATTAATAATAATAAAATAATAAAAAATAATAATAAAAATAATAAAATATAATAATAAAAATAATAAAATAATAATAACAAAATAAAAATGAACAAAAAAAATAATAATAAATAACAATAACAAAAATAATAATAATAATAATAAAATAAAAAAATGATGAAATGTAATAACAATGGAATAAAAAGTAAAAATAATAATAATAAAATAGTAGTAGTAATAATAATAATAATAGTAAAAAATAAAAATACCGCTACAAAAAAAGCTAATAATAATCCCGTACTAAAAACACGCGCGATAATAATAATAATGAATATAATAATAAAATAATATAATAATAATAACAATAAAAAAAAAAGAAAATAATGATAATAATAATAAAAAAATAATAATAATAATAATATAAAAATACTGGAATAATAACGCTAACAATAAAACAATAATAATAAAATAAAAATAACGCTTATAAAACAAGGGCAATAATAAGATAAAAAATAATAAAAATAATTATATTTTTTATTATTATTTTTATATTATATATTTTTATTATATTTATTATTATTATTGTTATTATATTATTATTATTATATTATTATTATTAGAATATGGAAATTAAAAGTAATGAAAAAATAAAAATAAAAATAATAATAATAATAATAATAAAATAAAAAAAATAAAATAAAAATAATAAAATAATAAATAATAAAAATAATAAAAATAAAAATAAAAATAATGATAAAAAAATAATAATAATAAAAATAATAATAATTATAATAATAATAACACAAGGTGAGGAACCCAAAAAAGGAAGCCCAATCAGGGTGAACCCCCCTCGCGTGATCGAGGCGGGCGAATAGCAAGGACCACCCACTCGTGCGATCATGCTTGATACGTGGGGCGGCAAGCTAGCGAAAAAAAAAGGGTTTACAATACCCCCCCATCAGCAAAGTACCCCGGATGTGAGAGGGGGGGCTCCCCCGGAGATGATGGAGGGGGGGGTCGCCCGAAGATACGCGGTTTTAAGGATCTTCGAGATCCCAACCGTTTGGGCCTTTGATCGCGCAGGAATCCTTTCCATCTTCTCAATGACTTCATATGGGGCCCGATGGGAGGGGTGGGGGAGGCGTGTGGGGGTCGGTGTGGAGGGAAAAATACTTTGTCTGGAGATTTTGGGGACGTAACGGGGTTTAGGTGGCCCGTTGGGCTGGGGCAGAGGGGGAATTCCCGACGATGCGTGTGTCTGGCGTGTTTTCGGGAGGAGCATGGGGGAAAAATACCGGGAAAAACGAGGGGCCGCCGAAAACCATCCTGGGGGAAAACGTCAGCCTTTCCTGGAATCGTTCGAAGGGGCCCAGAAGGACCCCGAGAAGTTGTGAAAACCACAGGGGGTTGCAATCGAGAATCAAGGGGCTTCAGGGTTTTGTGGAAAGTTACATGCCTTTAGTTCGGGTTGGGCCGTGGGGGAGGGGGAGGTGCCCCAAAAGCGCCCCAGGGTGTCCAGAGCGCGAAGTGAAAGAGGGGCCCCGGTCAGAAATTTGTGGGGAGGGAGCCCAATCCGAAACCCCCTGGAGAGCAGAGCGGCGGGCCCGGAGACGGAACGGGTTGGAATAGCTTTAGCATCTAGTGAAAAGGCCAACAGTGAAGAGGTAACGATGTCTGATGGTGGTGGGCCCTACCAATCGACAGGATGTGGCAAAAGCCTGCGAATTGGGGGAAGTTGGGCCGTTTCGGTAGTGCAGAATTTTGGGGGTTTTAAGGAGGGCGGATCGAACCAGTCCTTTTAGTTTTGGAGATGCTTTAATGAATTTTCTTTAGGGGATACTGTCGTTCGAGAGGGATAGGTAGGTGTGGATGAGGGTGAAAAGTGCAGCAGGAAGGGGGAATCCATGGGCGCGGGCGACCGGGGATGCGCAGAGGATTGGGTGCCCGCTTTTTTCCCCAAGGGGACGCCTTCCCCTTAGGGAAATAATGGGGTCTTGGGTCAGTTTTGCTCTTAGAGAGTTGGTTTTAGTGAGCCCTAAAAAGAACTGGTCGATGGAAAAATTGGAGAGGGGGTCGGCTACAGGATTTTTACTGCCCCCAGGTGGGAAAGGGCAGTTGAAACCCACGATGGCAGAGAAGACGGCGTGGGGGAGGGAATGTGTTTCCTTGTCTCGTGAAGGGTGGATAGGGGCAGTGACCCAACTGAATCTGAAAATGTTTCCTCAAGAAAACGGTTTTCGAAGGCGAGGAACTTCTATTGAAAGGGTTTAGAGTTTTTTCGGCCTTTAGTAGTGCGGATGAAAAAACCCCAAAAGGGGGGGCAGTCCCCCGACCACGTCGAGAACACCTTTTAGCTATGTTTTGGCGTCTGTGGTGAAAAGGGTTCCCCGGGGGAAAAAAAAAGAGGAGGGTTTACGCAGCGAGAGCTTTCCTGGCCCTTTTGAAGTGCATCTACTTAGGGGGGGCCCCCTGTCAGGTCCTTAGGTTTCCCTGAGTGCGTGTCAAGGGTTCGTGAGTGTAGGAAAACGGGTAGTTCACCCTTCCCCTGAACCTTTGGGTGGGTTTTACTGAGGATGGTGGGGGAAATTTTGACGCCACGACCTTTTCAGGAGGGGGGAAGAGGTGGTGCCCAGGAAAACCATTCTCTGAGCGAAAAAACATTTTCCTATTGCATACCCAAACCCCCCTGCTGCAAACGGTTAAAAACTGTAGAGATGTGCAAAGATGTTCCCGTTTGGAGGAAGAAAAAAAGGATGTACATTTTTACAGACGCAGAAGGATAAATCACCCAAGATCCATCCACATCGCGAAAGGTGGGTCCGGCGTTTTTGAGAACAAAAGCTGTAATAAAGGAAAGACCAAAAAGGCGTGGTGACGGAGTTTTTGGGGGTTTCTGGGGGGTCTCGGGGAGGGTAGCAGAGGGTGCGTTCATTGTGGCATCAAGCAATGAAGGGCAAGGTTGCAGGGGAGGGTGAGGGGATGGCGGGAGGGAAGCTGCATCGACCAATCTGCCACGGAGAGTCGACGAGAACTGGTAGTGGGCAGGAAATTGCTGATTTCTTAGACCCCGTCTCAAGGAGTCTTTTAAAACCAGGCAAAAGGGGGTACCCGAGCCTTGTTAGGGTTATTCGCAAGCAGTTCAAGCCCCCGGGATTGGGGCAGGGAGCGTCGCCGTTGAGGCCCCTTTAAGTCTTGACTGAGGCTCCCAAAAACCTTACTTTGGGAGGAGGAGTTCCCCAATAGACCCCCACCCCTTTCTCCGTTTGGTGGAGCAACTCACAGAGGCGTTTTATAATTTGGGACTGAGGTTTTAAAAGGGGTGGAGAAGTGTGGTGTAAAAAGTTTGGGAAAGGGGGGAAGGAGAGGGCAAACCCAGGAAAGGACTTACCCCGGGTGTGCAAAACAGCACAGTAACCGGGAGCCTTGGAAAAAAACTTTTGCCTTTTTCCTTATTATAATATTTTTTTCAAATTGTAACTTTAATTTTTTAAGAAATTAGGGCCTCTTTTCAGTGGTAAAGCATATGGACCCGGATGTCGTATTCCTTTAGACCGTGTACCCACTTTTCACAAACTCTTGGTGGCGCATCGGAATAAATAAAATTAAAAAATTTTTTTTTTTACACGACTGCAGAAAAACTATTTTCCCATAAAGAATTTTAAAATAAAAAAATAATATGGAAAAAAAAGGCAAATTTTACAGTATTTAAACGGTAAAAAAAAAATTTTTAAGGGGAAGGATGTTTCCAAAGTAAGATAAACCGTTTTCTGTTTTGTGGTTCCCGTTTTGTTAATTGCATTTTAAATTGGGAAGACCAAATATTTAATTAATAGTATTTATATAAAATTTTTTTAAAGTATTACATATATGTTTTAAATATGATTTATTAATGCATTTAATATGTGTTTTTAAGGGTTTTTTATATATGATTAAAAATTAAATAATTTTTAATATAAATATTATGTAATTTATGAGTATATGTTTTATGTATATATATGTTCGCGGCGCCTCGTCTCTCGCCACCCAAACCCAAGGGAGGTAGGAGACGGGGTGCATCCACGGGTCGGAAAACTGAACAGCTCCCCAAAAGGCACGAGCACACAGCGTCCCAAACACCCAAAAGGGGAAACGCCCAAATGGCGAGGCAGGGCACGAAATAAACACAAAAGCATCTTCCTTATTTACACAAGTTATTTACCCGTACACTTTTCTATAGGGAAATACAGGGGGGAAAACCCGCAGTCACACTGCACAATACAGCTTTTAACAGGGCAACACAAAGTATCGGGCACAAAAGGGACACCGGGTCCACAGGAGAGCACCCCAACGCGTTCTCTTGGTTTTTCTTTTCCCCTCCGCTCAAGCCCGTTTGGCAGTTTGCCCCGGTCCCTTAGTTAAAAACATGCCCAGGTATCCTTTTTAGTTAACATATGTTTGCCAGAGACAAAGACCCCCTGGGGGTAGCAATATGATGTATAGGTTGAAAAATATAGTATGTAGTTATAATATGTATGATAATTATATATATTATATAATAATATATATTTTATATATAATAATATTTATATATATAAATTTTATAAAAATTATGAGTAGTGGGTATGATGTATGAGTATATATAAAAATAATATATTTATAATAATATAAATAAATATTATATAAAAAAAAAATATTATGTTTTAATATAATATAGATATAATTTTAAAATATATTATATATTATATATGCATATAAAATTACATCAGCACACAAAACACACACACACACACATACCAAATCTAATATTAATTATATATTATAATAAAATAATTATATATATATATAATATATATATGTGGGTGTGTGTTATTAAAAATTATATGTATATTGTGTATATAATAATTATAAAAATATATATAATATATATAATTATTAAAATTTAAATTATAATATATATATTAAATAATATAATAATAATATATATATATAAATATTAATATTTTATATAAATATATAATATATATATATATATATATATATATATATATATATATATAGATATATATATATATAATATATATGATATATATAAAAATTTATATATATTATATATATGAATATAATTTTATATACACATATTTTACATATATAATAATAATACACCCCACACACACACATAATATATATAATATAATATATATATTAATATATTATATATATTTATATATATATATATATATAGTATGTGTGTGTGTGTGTGTGTGTTGTGTGTGCGTGTATGTAAGTTTATATGCATATAAAAATATATATTTTATATTATAATAAATATATATATATATATATATATACAATATACATAATATAATATTATTTATAATATATATATATATATATATATATATATGTATATATATATTATATATATATATAATACATACATATAATACATACATACATAATATTCATACTATACATACATTTTGCTACGCCAGTGGGCTTGTCTCTGGCGAAACATATGTTAACATGAAAAGGTGGAACCTGGGCATGTGTTAACATGAAGGGACCTGGGCAAACATGACGCAACTGGCTGTGAGCGGAGGAGCGAAAGAACAAGCCAAGAGAGACGCGGTTGGGTGCTGCTCCTGTGAAGACCTCGTGTGTGCCTTTGTGACCTGATAAACTTTGTGTTGCCCTGTTATAAGCTGTATTGTGCAGTGTGACATGCTGGTTTCCCCCTGTATTGTGCCTATAGAAAAGTGTACGGGTAAATAACTTGTGTAAATAAAGGAAAGACTGTCATTTTGTGTTTATTTCGTGCCCTGCCTCGCCACTTGGCGTTTCCCCTCTTGGTGTTCTGGGACGCTGTGGTGCTCGGTGCCTCTTGGAGCTGTTCAGTGTTCACGACCCTGTGGATAGCACGCCGTCTGCCTAGCCTGCCTTGTGTTGGTGGCAGAGAGACGAGGCGGCCGCGTAACAATATATATACATACATACATATACATACATAAATATATACATATATATATATATATATATATATATATATATATATAAATACATATGTATAAATACATATATGTAAATACATATATATAAATATATATATATAAATACATATATATATATAAATACTTAGGTCTTCCACAGAAGGTTGAATGCATATTAACAGAAAACGGGAACCACATTAACAGAAAACAGGATTATCTTACATTTGGCAACATACTTTCACCATTATAAATATTTTTTTACCGATTAAATACTGATACAATTGCACTTTTTTTCTTCCATATTAACTTTTTTATGTTAATTCTTTATGGGAAAAATAGTGTTATCTGCAGTCAGTGTAAATACAAAATTATTATATTATTTAATTCCGATGCTGCACAACCAAGAGTTTGTGTAAAGTGTGGTACAACAGGTCATCAAGGAGATGACGACTATCCAGGTCCAATATGCTGTTACCACTGCAAAGAGGCCCATGAAGTTTCTTAAAAGCAATATAAAAGTTACAACTTTGAAAAAGAAGTATTAGTAATAAGGAACAAGGCGAAAGTTAGTTTTCCAGAGGCATACCGACGTGTACGTGTGCTGTTTGCACAGCCAGGTAAGTCCTTTGCCTCGGTTTTGCCCATCCTCCTTCCCGCCTTCCAATACTTTTTACACCACACATTCTGCCACTACCTTTAAACCTCAGTCCTCAAATTATGAAACTGCCTCTGGTGAGTTGCTCCACCAGAAACGGAGTAAGGGGTGAGGGGTCTATTGAGGAGACTCCTCCTCCCAAAGTAAGGTCTTTGGAGCCATCAGTCAAGACTTCAGAGGCCTCAACGGCGACAGCTCCAGCTGCCACCACATCCACAGGGGCTTGAACTGCTATGCAGAATAACCCTGAAGCAAAGGCTCAGGTACCCCCTTTGCCTGTTTAAAAGACTCCTCTGAGAGCGGGGTCTAAGCAATCAGGCAGACTTCCTGGCCCACTACCAGTTCATCGTCGACATCTCCAGTGGCAGATTGGTCGATGCAGCTTCCCTCGCCGCCATCCCCATCACCGCTGCCCCTGACAACCTTGCCCTTCAGTTGCTTGATGCCACAGATGACTACGCACACCTCTGCTACTCCTACCCCGACGACGCACCCAGAAGACATCCCCAAAACTGCCGTCACCACGCCCTTTGGTACTTTCACTTTCAATTACAGCTGTTTGTTCTCAGAAACGCCGGAGCCACCTTTCAGCGGATGATGGATGGCATCTTGGGTGATTTATCCTTCTGCGTCTGATACATCGATGACATCCTCATCTTTTCTTCCTCCAAACAGGAACATCTGTGACACATCTCTACAGTTTTAGACCGCTTGCAGCAGAGGGGCTTGGTAGTGCAATAGGACAAGTGTGTTTTCGGCGTCAGAGAAGTGGACTTCCTGGGGCACCACCTCTTTCCCCCCTCCTAGACAAGGTCGTGGCAGTCAAGCAATTTCCCACACCATCCTCAGTGAAGACACTCCAAGAGTTCATGGGAATGGTGAACTATCACCGCTTCCTACACATCACGGAACCCTTGTACACTGCACTTGCAGGGAAACCTAAGGACCTGACATGGGGCCCCCCCTCAAGTAGATGCACTTCATAAGGCCAAGGAAGCTCTCGCTGCGTCAACCCTCCTCGTTTTTCTTACCCCGGGGAAGCCCTTTTCACCACAGACGCCAGCAACATAGCTATCAGAGCTGTTCTCGAGCAGGTGGTCGGAGGACTGCCCCGCCCTTTGGGTTTCTTCATCCGCAAGCTACTGAAGGCCGAAAAGAACTACTCAACCTTCAATAGAGAGTTCCTCGCCGTTCGACAAGCCGTTTTCTTGAGGGCAACACCTTCACGATTCAGATGGATCACATGCCCCTAGTCCACGCCTTCACGAGACAAGGCAACACATGGTCCCTCCGCCAGCGCCGTCATCTCTCTGCCATCGTCGAGTTCAACTGCTCCATTCCACACCTGCTGGGCAGTAAGAATCCTGTAGCCGACGCCCTCTCCAGAGTTT
>NC_051395.1:131626-134126 GCF_015228065.2 Penaeus monodon
TCCTTTCTATGGCATCGAGCACCGCCAGACAGCATGGCGCCAAGGAACCACGCATTATTGGACAACGAAATTTAATTAAGGATCTTGTAATTGTTTATGGTAAGAACAAATCTTTTTATTATTACTATTGCCATCATTATCATTATTATTATATTTATTATTTATTATTATATCATTATTATTTATTCTTATTATTACTATTATTATTACTAGTAGTAGTAGTAGTAATAGTAGTAGTAGTAGTAGTAAAATAATAATTATTATTATTATTATGATTGTTATTATTAGCAGCAATAGTAGTATTGTTATTACCACTATTATTATCATTACTATTGTTATCATTGTTATTATAATCATTATTACTGATATTATACCTCGGTATACCTCGTTTGGCTGATAACAATAATAATAACATTAGAAATAATGATAATAGCAACAATAATAATAATAATAATAATAATAATAATAATAATAATAATAATAATAATAAGAATAAGAATAAGAATAACAATAAAAAAATAATAAAAAAAAATAACAATAATAACAGAAAATATTAA
Source organism: Penaeus monodon (assembly GCF_015228065.2). NCBI lineage: Eukaryota > Metazoa > Arthropoda > Malacostraca > Decapoda > Penaeidae > Penaeus > Penaeus monodon. The sequence continues at coordinate 132,184 of NC_051395.1, forward strand.
TATAATAACAAGAACATGAACAACAACAATAATTCTTCTTCCTCTTCTCCTTTTTCTTTCTCTTTTTCCTCTTCTCCTCCTTCTTCTCCTTCTTCTTCGTCTCCATTTTCTTCTTCTCTTCCTTCTTCTTCTTCTTCTTTTAATCCTTCTTTTGATTCTTCTTTTTCTTCTTCTTCTGATTCTTCTTCTTCCCCTTCTTCTTTAAGCCTTCTTCTTCTCCTTCCTCTTCTTCTTCTTCTCCTTCTTCTTCCCCTTCTTCTTCGTCTCCTTCTATTTCCTTCTGGGGAAACAGTTTTAATTCACTGCATTTCTGCAGTCTCGAATCAAAAGAAATATGAAGCAGAGAGAGAGAGAGGAGAGAGAGAGAGAGAGAGAGAGAAGAGAGGAGACGGAGATGAGAGGATGATGAGAGTAGAGAGAGAGAGAGAGAGAGAGAGAGAGAGAGAGAGAGAAAGAGAAAAAGAGAAAAGAAAGAAAAAGAAAGGAAGAAAAAAACAGACAGAGAGCGAGAGAGAGAGAACGAGAGAGTGAGAGAGAGAGAGTGAGAGTGAGAGAGGACTGAGAGAGAGAGAGAGAGAGAGAGAGAGAGAGAGAGAAGAAACAAACAACCGTTATTCTTAATAAATATTTATCTTTATAAAGGTTCAAAAAACATTAGTCTTAAATGTCCATTTTTCCCTGCACCTGAATGTCATGCACCGAGGTCCATTTTTCACAAAGGTCCAAAAAACAATATTGCTTAATGTCCCAGTTTTCTTTAAAGCTAAGCTAAGCTAATCTAACCCCAAGCCAAGCCAAGCCAAGCCAAGCCAAGCCAAGCCAAAGCCAAGCAGAAATGGGGTAGGGAGAGAGAGGAAGAAGATATATATGAACATGTAACATCCTCCCCCTTCCCCCTTGATGCTTAAGGCAAGGGTGGCACTGCCAAATAATCTCTCCAGGGTGAATTGCTGTGGAGTGAATGGATGTAAAAATAATAATAATAAAATAAAATAAAAATGATATAAAAATAATAATAACAAATAAATAAATAAATAATAAAAAAATAAATAAATAAATAAAAAAATATAGAATATACACGTATCACTCAACTCATCAATCAGGGATGGTTCAAAACACTCATGAGTAGAATAATCGAATAATTATTTCCACTGAAGCAGGTCAGATCTTAGATTCAGTTCAGTGCTGCAAACCGTAATTCAAATACTAAAGAGCAACAAACAAAATAATTCATAACAATGAAATCATAGATAAGGTAACATGGTAGAGCAACAAAAAATTGGGGTTAATTTTCAAAAATAACAATTTAATTTTTTTATTGCACTTCTCATACATAAAATACAATTCTATTGCATCTTGAAAAGATTGCTATATAAATTTACAATCCTATAATATTTCTTAAAAAAGGATTATAAACACTTTCATCTCCCATCCCTGCACCTGCCCCTGAATGACTGTCAGTCATTAGGGCTACATAAAAGGAAACACAATTTCATTCACCATAGGAAATAGGCTCTAGGCATTTTGCAGAATGACACGTCCAAATTCAGATCCAAGGGATTAGAATTCAAATTTCATCAAATACATCTAGTTTATATTAAAATCACGGATTCAGTCATAGCAAACTTTTCAGTTTTATCAACAATACACTCAATATTAAAATATATTCAAATAATTGTTTCTACCTGATATTACAAATCATATTAATCATATATTAGTAACTATTCATATAAGGAACGTTATATTTAGTTTGTTTGTGTTTTTCTTTCTATGAGGATAAACCTAATATTAATTTAAAACCAATTACAGCCATTCATGACATCTCGTGATCCGAAACAGAGTTCTACGAGGACACAAATGTTACATCTACTTTTATGATGAATGTTACTGGACTGAATGAGGATAAAAATCCAAAGGAAAATATCTTAATACTAAAGGATTTA
>NC_051395.1:135779-143279 GCF_015228065.2 Penaeus monodon
CAGCGAAAGAGTTAAGGAAAATGGACAACGAAGAGTTTGTGTAAAGTGTGGTACAACAGGTCATCAAGGAGATGACGACTATCCAGGTCCAATATGCTGTTACCACTGCAAAGAAGCCCATGAAGCTTCTCAAAAGCAATGTAAAAGTTACAACTTTGAAAAAGAAGTATTAGTAATAAGGAGCAAGGCGAAAGTTAGTTCTCCAGAGGCATAGCGATGTGCCCGTGTGCTGTATGCACAGCCAGGTAAGTCCTTTGCCTCGGTTTTACCCATCCTCCTTCCCGCCTTCCATGCCTTCCAATACTTCTTACACCACACATTCAGCCACTACTTTTAAACCTCAGTCCTCAAATGCTGAAACTGCCTCTGGTGAGTTGTTCTGTAGTGACCCATACCTAGCCAAGTAGCGCCGGAGCACTGGGAATGCCTGAGTCTCCCCTGAAGAAGGCCGACTTGCCCGCGCAAACGCACGTGGACGATGCCTCTTCCTTCATACTTTTTTTATATTTATTTTTATTAGTTTTATATATATATTTGATTTTGTCGTGTACTTAATCCTTGATTTTAACGGAACCATAGCCATTTTCTTTTAAACAGTTTTTATATGCACTCTTTAAGCCGGGGTAAAAGCTTGCCTAACTTTTTTTTAGCATTGGTTAAAACTTTTTAACTAGTTCAAATGCTATTTTTATAGGGGATAGGGATTTGTAACCCCGTGATTAGCAAAGAGGGCTATCATTCTTCGGCGGAACCTGCCACGCCATCTAGGGAGAGAGACCGAAAGTAGTTCGTTCCCGGGGCTAGTTACTAGCCCACTAATAAAATCCTTGCTGGGGTCTGCTATATATAGCCCGGGAACTGAGCGGGGGTAGGCAGGGGCATAGGTTGAAACGTCCTAAGCGGCCGATGTACACCCGGTGGAAGCTATTGACGTTGTTTTTTTTCTTTTTGTTTCCCCTGCGGTCGTAAGGACGAGGTTTTTAACGGCAGTAAGGTGGGATATTTTTAAGTTTTTCATTTTTTTATGATAAGAACTGAGTGCTCCCTTGTCTTGTTTTTAGGTTCTGGTTCCCGTATTGTTTTAATGTTTATATTTTGGTGTTTACCTGTTTTTGTGTTTTTAGAATGTTTTAATAAATGTATATTTTGAAGATTCGTGAGTGAAATTCCTCCTTTTTACTTAAACCCTTTTTAAGAGACAAATGATACCATACTTGGCTACCTGTGGCAAGCAATTGACCACCTTCTATCAGCCCTTAAGGCTGACACGCACTCCCCTCGGATTTTAACACGCTTACCAGACTAAACTCTTGTTGATTGGGTCATTTTTCCTCTTCTCACATGCATGCTTTCCTTTTTACCAATTTACACCCTTCTACACGTCTTCTTCTTTCGGTACCTTATTGTTCCTGGACGTATTAACCAGGTGGTGGCAGCGCTAATGACCTAATTAACGAGGGTAATTAAAGTAAATTAAAGACCAATCACTACAGTTCCACCAGAAACGGAGTAGGGGTGAGAGGTCTATTGAGGAGACTCCTCCTCCCAAAGTAAGGTCTTTGGAGCCATCAGTCAAGACTCCAGAGGCCTCAACGGCGACAGCTCCAGCTGCCACCACATCCACAGGGGCTTGAACTGCTATGCAGAATAACCCTGAAGCAAAGGCTCAGGTACCCCCTTTGCCTGTTTAAGAGACTCCTCTGAGAGCGGGGTCTATGGAGTAATCAGGCAGACTTCCTGGCCCACTACCAGTTCATCGTCGACATCTCCAGTGGCAGATTGGTCGATGCAGCTTCCCTCGCCGCCATCCCCATCACCGCTGCCCCTGACAACCTTGCCCTTCAGTTGATTGATGCCACAGATGCTACTCCTACCCCGACGACGCACCCAGAAGACATCCCCAAAACTGCCGTCACCACGCCCTTTGGTACTTTTACTTTCAATTACAGCTGTTTGGTCTCAGAAACGCCGGAGCCACCTTTCAGCGGATGATGGATGGCATCTTGGGTGATTTATCCTTCTGCGTCTGATACATCGATAACATCCTCATCTTTTCTTCCTCCAAACAGGAACATCTGTGACACATCTCTACAGTTTTAGACCGCTTGCAGTAGAGGGGCTTGGTAGTGCAATAGGACAAGTGTGTTTTTGGCGTCAGAGAAGTGGACTTCCTGGGGCACCACCTCTTTCCCCCCTCCTAGACAAGGTCGTGGCAGTCAAGCAATTTCCCACACCATCCTCAGTCAAGACACTCCAAGAGTTCATGGGAATGGTGAACTATCACCGCTTCCTACACATCATGGAACCCTTGTACACTGCACTTGCAGGGAAACCTAAGGACCTGACATGGGGCCCCCCCTCAAGTAGATGCATTTCATAAGGCCAAGGAAGCTCTCGCCGCGTCAACCCTCCTCGTTTTTCCTACCCCGGGGAAGCCCCTTTTCACCACAGATGCCAGCAACATAGCTATCAGAGCTGTTCTCGAGCAGGTGGTCGGAGGACTGCCCCGCCCTTTGGGTTTCTTCATCCGCAAGCTACTGAAGGCCGAAAAGAACTACTCAGCCTTCAATAGAGAGTTCCTCGCCGTTCGACAAGCCGTTTTCTTGAGGGCAACACCTTCACGATTCAGATGGATCACATGCCCCTAGTCCACGCCTTCACGAGACAAGCCAACACATGGTCCCTCCGCCAGCGCCGTCATCTCTCTGCCATCGTCGAGTTCAACTGCTCCATTCCACACCTGCTGGGCAGGAAGAATCCTGTAGCCGACGCCCTCTCCAGAGTTTCCATCGACGCAGTTCATTTAGGGCTCGACTACAACCAACTCTCTAAAGAGCAGCAACATGACCCAGAGACGTCAGCCTGACATACATCCATTACTTCCCTCAAGTGGAAGGACGTCCCTGTGGACGAAGCAGGCACCACAATCCTCTGCGACATCAGCACCGGTCGACCGCGCCCATGGATTCCAGCCTTCCTGCATTGTCACATTTTCAACCTCATCCACAGCCTGACCTATCCCTCTCGACGAGCGACAGTACGCCTCCTGAATCAGAAATTCATGTGACACAGCATCTCCAGAGACACAAAGGACTGGGTTCGATCCTGCACCTCCTGTCAAACCTCCAAAATTCTGCGACATACCGAAACGGGCCCCAGATCATTCCACCAGTCGCAGAGGCGTTTTGCACACATCCATGTCGACGTAGTAGGTGCCCTACCACCATCAGGACATCGTTACCTCTTCACCGTAGTGGACCATTCAACTAGATGGCCTGAAGCTATTCCTAAGTCCAACGCCAGTTCCATCTCCTGCGCCGCCGCTCTGCTCTCCAGGTGGATTTCGAGATTCGGCATCCCTGCCCACATAATGTCTGACCGGGGCACCTCTTTCACTTCGCAGCTCTGGACATCCCTGGGGCAGCTATTGGGCACCTCCATCCATCACACCACGGCCTACAACCCGGAAGCTAAAGGCATGGTAGAGCGTTTCCACAGAATCCTGAAAGCTGCCCTGATGTCTCGATGTAGCAACTCAATGTGGTTTTCACAACTTCTCTGGGTCCTTCTCGGCCTTCGAACGATGCCAATGGAAGTGCTGAACGTCTTCCCCGCAGAGATGGTTTTCGGCGGCCCCCTCGTAGTTCCCGGTGTATTCTTCCCCAATGCTCCATCCAGCGACGACATCACCAGACTACGACGCATCGTCGGGAAGTTCGCCCTCTGCACACAGACCAACAGGCCACCTGAACACCGTTACGTCCCCAAAGATCTACGCACGACGAAGTATGTTTTCCTCCACACCGACGCCCACACGCCTCCCCTCACCCCTCCCTACTCTGGCCCATATGAAGTCATTGAGAAGATGGAGAAAGCATTCCTGCTGCGGATCAAAGGCGCCAACGATTGGATCTCGATAGATCGCCCAAAACCAGCGTATCTTCAGGACGACGATCCCCCTCCAGTACGATTCTCCAGGGTGGGCCGCCCCCTCTCACATACCATGGGGTATCTTCGCTGATAGGGGAGTATTGTAACCGCTTGGTCGCTAGCTTGCTCGACCCCGCGATAACAAGCGATGATCGCACGAGTGGATGGTCGCTTGCTATTCGCCACGCCTCGATCACGCGAGGGGTGTTCACTCATGATTGATCATTCCTTGTTCGGTGATTCCTCACCTTTGTGTATTATTATTATTATTATTATTATTATTATTATTAGCGTTTTTATTATTATTATTATTATTACTATTATTATTATTATTATTAGCGTTTTTATTATTATTATTGCTACGCCAGTGGGTCTTTGTCTCTGTGCGAAACAGGTGTTAGCATGAAAAGGATGACCTGGGCATGTGTTAACATGAAAAGGATCCTGGGCAAACATGTCGCAGCTGGCTGTGAGCGGAGGGGCAGAGGAACAAGCCAAGAGAGACGGAGTTGGGTGCTGCTCCTGTGAAGACCTCGTGTGTGCCCTTGTGACCTGATATAACTTTGTGTTGCCCTGTTATAAGCTGTATCGTGCAGTGTGACATGCTGGTTTCCCCCTGTATTGTGCCTATAGAAAAGTGTACGGGTAAATAACTTGTGTAAATAAAGGAAAGACTGTCATCGTGTGTTTATTTCGTGCCCTGCCTCGCCACTTGGCGTTTCCCCTGGTGGTGTTCTGGGACGCTGTGGTGCTCGGTGCCTCTTGGAGCTGTTCAGTGTTCACGACCCTGTATATAACACGCCGTCTGCCTGGCCTGCCTTGTGTTGGTGGCAGAGAGACGAGGCGGACCGGCGTAACAATTGGTGTCAGAAGTGGGATTTGTGATATTTGATCAGTGAGAGCGCCGATTTATCATGTTCTCCAAAGATGGCGGCAGCCATGAGGGAGAGGAGGCTATGACTGAGGCAGGCACGAGTGAGGTGAAGCCGAGCCAGATGGACCTGATCACTGCCATGCTGGCCGGTATGAGGGAGGAAATGGCACAAAGGGCAGAAGAGCAGGCACAGAGGGCACGCGAGCAGGCGCACCATCTCGTCGAGATGCAGGCAAGGAAGGCAGAGGAACAGTTCTGCCAACTTGTTGAGGTGCTACAGTACTGCTGGAGACTCAGCAGTACACCGACAAGGCCTGCAACAGTGTGAAGAGTGAACTGATGGAGGAGGTGCATACTCTGAAGGGCGAGGTTCAGGGCCTGAGGGAGGAAGTGAAGGCGGAAAGGCGGCGTCACGAGGTAGTAACGTTGCAAGCAGAGAAGGCAGACGAGGTTCTGGCAACAGATGCCAGAGTGTCAGATTTACTGGGGTCTGCCTGGGGTCTGTGGCAGGAAACCCCGGGCCTCGCAGCGTTGTGTCGGAGCCAGTGGTCGCTGCAGAAGGCTGGGGACACATCGGAACCACTCCCTTGGGTATAGGTGGCGGCAAACTCGGACCCGGTCAACCCGCCTCGTTGCCCCCCTCACCCCCATCCTCCCCCCCAGGTGTGTTAGTTCACGGCACGCGTTCTCCACCCTGCAGCCCCTCGGCCTCCAGACATTCTGTGAGGCGTAAGCCAGCTGAGTACGACGGGAAGGTGGCCTGGGAGGCATATGTTGCCCAATTTGAAATGCTGGCATCTGCCCAGGGCTGGAACCAGGAAGAGAAGGCCCTGCAGCTGGTAACAGCGCTAAGGGGCCCCGCGGTGGAAGTGTTGGGGCATCTGCCGGCATCCCAACAGGCCTCTTACACCAGCGTGGCAGAGGCTTTGAAACGCCGTTTCGGGCACCACCACCAGGCCGAGGTATATCGGGCCCACTTGAAGAAGCGGACTCGTGAGCGTGGCGAGACACTGTCCCAGCTGGCGCAGGATGTGGAGGCGCTGGTAAGGAGGTCGTACCCTGCGGCTGCGGAAGAGATGATTGTGGTCCTGGCCCGTGATTTCTTTGTTGACGCTTTACAGGACCAGCAGCTGCAAATCTACGTCAAGCAGGCACACCCTGAGGACCTGCAGGTGGCGCTGGCGAGGGCCTTGGAGTTCGAGGCCTTCCTGAAGGCAACCAGTGGCCTAGGGCCAGCTGCTCAGCCCCGCCGTGACCTCCGGGGCCGGAAGGCTAAAGTGGAGAAAATAGCATTGAGGAAGGTGAGCCCGAGAACTTTCCAAGGCTTGTGTTGGGGCTGCGGAGAGGTAGGGCACAGACGTAGTCAGTGTCAGAGGGAGCGGAGAACACGTCCTCTCAACTGGACGGATTCTGATGCCTTCCAGCAGTGCTGCAAGGACTGTGGCAGGTATGGTCACCATCCGAGTGCATGTCCTAAGGCTAAGGAAGTGGTACAGGCGGAAAACTCGGACAGGCTGGAGAAGGGGGCCGAAACCCAGCCGTCCTCGGTTCCCGGGCCCCGACTTGGGTAAGCTGCCGTCGAACCAGCACGATGCAGTTGAGGGCTCAGTAGATGGGAAGCCATGCCGCCTGACAGTGGACACTGGGGCTGAGAAGACCCTAGTGCGGCCTGATATGTTGGCCACTATGCGACTTCCAGACGCACCACAGAGACTGTGTGGTGTCACGGGGCATTGTGTGCAGCTCAAGGGGCCAGTGGAGGCTCGTATTGGCGTGGGCAGCACAGTGCAGCGGCTGCCGGTGTATGTGGCCAATCTGGACGAGCACTGCTTGCTGGGCCTTGACTACCTGACGCAGAGTAAGGCGTGTGTCGACCTTGGACGGAAGCTGGTGAGGGTGCACGGTGAAGATGTGCCCTTGCTTCCAGAGGTTGGCTGTGCAGAGGTAGTTACAGCTGAGCGACTGCACCTTGCCCCCAGGACAGAGTCTAGAATCCGGTGTCGACTGTCAAGAGTGATGCGTGGAGTAGAGGGCCTCGTGGAGCCCATTCAAAACCTGCAGCTGGCTGATGGCGTAGCGGTTGGGCGGAGCCTTGTTGGACCAGGGGAGGGGTTAGTTACAGTGTTGGTAGCTAACTTCTCCAATAAGGACCTGAAGGTGCCAGCTGGTGCAAAGCTGGGCACTTGTGAGGAAGTGGAGCGTCCAGAAGAGTCGTCAGGGAGCGAGGAGTTGGTTGGTGTGGGGCCGTTGCCTGACTTCCTCGAGGACTTGGCGCACCGGAGCGCCGCTAACCTGACGGAGGCACAGACAGAGAAGATGACGTTAGCCCCAGTAGCGGCGATGAGGACGTGGCAGACGCTGACCGAGATGAGGACGAGCATTTGGACGGTGAGGGCGATGCAACAGACGTCAATGGTGACCATGAGCCAGGTCTTGGGGCAGGAGATACCCCTAAGGGTGCCACTGCCAATCTACCGCCGCCCACTCCTCCTCCAGAGCGACCCCAGCGAGAGTGAAGAAAGCCGCGCTGGATGAAAGATTTTTGTGTTTCTGAGAACTGATTTACAATTACTGTTACTTTTGTTTGAAAGAATTTTGTTTGTTCCTGAGGACTAATTTTATTTAAATTTTCTGTAGTTTGTTTCAGGTTTAGGTATGTCAGAGCAGACGGGTCGTCTGCTTGATAGGGGGGATAG
>NC_051395.1:145779-165779 GCF_015228065.2 Penaeus monodon
AAAAAGGAGAGGGAGGACGAGGATAGGAGAAGGAGGAGGAGGAGGGGAAGTATGAGGAGGGGGGAAAGGGGGAAAGAGGGGGAAAGGGGAAAAGGAGGAGAGGGATTAGGAGAAGGAAGAGGAGAAAAACAAGAAAAAGCGAAAGGGGGAAGAATAGAAGGGGATGAGGGAGGCAAGGAGAAGGAGGAGGGGGAAAAGGGGGAAAAAAAAAGGAGGAGGGAAGGAGGAGAGGGAGGGAAAAGAGGAGGAGAAGGAGAGCGGGGGAGTGGAAGGGGGTGAGTTGGAGGAGAGGATGATGATGATGGGGAAGAGAGTTGGGTGATGATGAGATGATGTGATGAGAGATGATGATGATGATGATGATGAGATGATGATGAGATGATGATGATGATGATGATGAAGAAGAAGGAGAAGAGGAGGAGGAGGAGGAGGAGGAGGGGGAGCAGCACCGCAGCAGCAGACAGCAGCAGCAGGAGGAGGATGTGGTGGAGACCCCCATGCTGAATTCGAAACAGTTGAAGTACGGAGAGGGGCGGGGAAAAAGACCCCGTTTCAGTTTCTCCTCTGTCCTCGCGAGCCCTTCTGTTCCCCTTTTCCGTATCCCTTTTATGGCATGAGCACCCCCAGGGGCATGGGCCCCAAAGGAAACCCCGCATTTTTTGGACAACGAAATTAATTAAGGATTTGAATTGTTTATGGTAAAAACAAATCTTTTTTTTTTTTACTATTGCCCATTATCATTTCAATTTTTATTATATTATTATTTCATTATTTCATATTATTTATTATTAAATTTTATTATTTTTATTATTTATTATTTTTATTACTATTATTATTATAGTAGTAGTAGTAGAAGTAGGTAGTAGTAGTAGTAAAATAATAAATAAAAATTATTTTTTGATTTTTATTTAGCAGAATTTGTAGTATGTTATTACCACTATTATTATCATTTCTAGTTATCATTGTTATTTTAATCAATTAGATATTTTTAAACCCCGGTATACCCCGTTTGGCTGATAACAATAATAAAACATTAGAAATAAGATAATAGCAACAATAATAATAATAATAATAATAATAATAATAATAATAATAATAATAAAATAAAAAAATAAAATAAAAAGGGAAAAAGAAAAAAGAATAAAAAATAAAAAAATAATAAAAAAAAATAACAATAATAACAGAAAATATTAATATAATAACAAGAACATGAACAACAACAATAATTCTTCTTCCTCTTCTCCTTTTTCTTTCTCTTTTTTTCTTCCCTCCTTTTTCCCTTTTTTTCGTCTCCCTTTTCTTCTTTTCTTCTTTTCTTCTTCTTTTTTTTTTTCCCTTTTTTTTCTTCTTCTTCCCTTCTTTTTTATTTTCTTTTCTTCTTCTTTCCCTCTTCTTCTTCTTCTCCTTTTTCTTCCCCTTCTTTTCGTTCCCTTCTTTTTCTCCTTGGGGAAACATTTTTTTTTCACGATTTTTGCAGCTGAATCCAAAGAAATAGAAGCGAGAGAGAGAGAGACAGAAAAGGGGAAAAGGGGGAGACGGGGAGGAGAGAGGAGAAGAGAAGAGAAAAGGGGAAAAAGGAGAGAGAGAGAGAGAGAGAGGAAAGGAGGGGATGAAGAGAGAGAGAGAGGAGAGAGAGGGGAAGAGAGGAAGAGAGAGGAGAGGGAGAGAAAGATCAGAGAGGAAAAGGGGTGAAGAGAGAGAGAGAGAGAAAAAGAGGAAAAAGAAAAAAGGAAGAAAAAAAGACAGACGCAGAGAGAGAGAGAGAAGAGAGAGAGAGAGAGAGAGAGGGGAGAAGAGAGAGGGGAGAGACAGAGGGAGAGGAGAGAGAGAGAAGAAGAAACAAACAACGTTTTTTCTTAATAAAAATTTCTTTTTAAGGTTTAAAAAACATTTGTTTAAATTCCAATTTTCCCCGCACCTAAGTCAGCACCCAGGTATTTTTCACAAAGGTCCAAAAAAAAAAATTTCTTTTGTCCCGTTTTCTTTAAAATAAGTAAGTAAACAACCCCCAAACCAAGCCCAAACAAGCCAAGCCCAAACCAACCCCAAAACCCAAAAGAAATGGGGTAGGAGGGAAAAGAGGAAGAAGATATATATGAACATGTAACATCCTCCCCCTTCCCCCTTGATGCTTAAGGCAAGGGTGGCACTGCCAAATAATCTCTCCAGGGTGAATTGCTGTGGAGTGAATGGATGTAAAAATAATAATAATAAAATAAAATAAAAAATTGATAAAAATAATAATAACAAATAAATAAATAAATAAATAAATAAATAAATAAATAAATAAAATAAATATATATATATACATGTATCACTCAACTCATCAATCAGGGATGGTTCAAAACACTCCATGCGTAGAATAATTTATTCACACTGAAGCAGGTTCAGATCTAGATTCAGTTTCAGTTGCTGCAAACAGTAATTCAAAATACTAAAGAGCAACAAAACAAAATAATTCCATAACAATGAAATCATAGATAAGGTAACATGGTAGAGCAACAAAAACTTGGGGTAATTTTTCAAAAATAACAATTATTATTGCACTTCTCATACATAAAATACAATTCATATTGCATCTTTGAAAAGATTTGCTATATAAATTTACAATCCTATAATATTTCCTAAAAAAGGATTAAAACACTTTCATCTTGGCACCTTGCCCCTGAATGACCTGTCAGTCATTAGGCTACATAAAAAGGAACACAATTCATTCACCATATGACATATGCTTAGAGCATTTTGCAGAATGACACGTCCAAATTCAGATCCAAGGGATTAGAATTCAAATTTCATCAATACATCTAGTTTTATATTAAATCACGGATTCAGTCTATAGCAAACTTTTCAGTTTTATCAACAATACACTCAATATTAAAATATATTCAAATAATGTTTCTACCTGATATTTACAAATCATATTAATCATATATTAGAATATTCATATAAGGAAAGTTATATTTAGTTTGTTTGTTTTTTCTTTCTATGAGGATAAACCTAATATTAATTTTAAAACCAATTACAGCATTCAACTGACATCTGTGATCCGAAACAGAGTTCTAACGAGGTACACAAATGTTACATATACTTTTATGATTGAATGTTACTGAATGAGGATAAAATCCAAAGGAAAATATCTTAATACTAAAGATTTACCAGGATATAATAACAACATATTTGACATAATTGCAAGTTACAGCAGGTTTAATTTACCAAGGGTGTTTGAGCAACGTTGTGGTCAGTCCTGAGGAAATGAACTCATTTCCAGTTTATCAAACACCAACCACACTAAAACAGAAAAAAGGGAAACAACAGAACAATGAACTTCAACTGTAGTCCTCCATGGCAACAGTGGAACAGGCCTACAATAAAAATGGACTTGAGCCTACTGCAGAGATATTGTCTGGCTGTATGAAAAAGCTCCCAGAAACTAATTGGATTAGAGGAAAACTGACCATGCAAATTGAGGATTGTTGCCGTGAAGCCTTGGCTGAGTTTATGAGTATGTATTGGTATGCAGATACTTTATTTATACCTAAGTAGATTTAACTAGGTTACTTATGTTTAATATTTGTGTTCCTATGTTTCCACTGTCATTTTTACTTTCATATTCTTATTAATATTAATAATTTATATTGTTGTTGTATGTGTGTGTGATATATATGTGATACAAAGTTTGTGATATATTGTATATGTGTATGTGTATGTATATGTATATGTATATGTATATATGTAAATGTATTTATATGTATACATATATGTGTATGCATGTGTGTGTGTGTGTGTGTGTGTGTGTGTGTGTGTGTGTGTGTGTGTGTGTGTGTGTGTGTGTGTGTGTGTGTGTGTGTGTGTGTGTGTGTGTGTGTCTATATCTATCTATCGATCTATCTGTCTATCTATCTATCTATCTATATATGTATATATATATTTATTTATAAATATATATATACATATATACATATATACATATATATATAAATATATATATATATATATATATATATATATATATATATATATATATATATATATATATATATATATATATATATATATTTATCATCATCATCATCAAGAGGCTAATGCCGATGGGGATGCATGGCCACAAACACCCTTCGCTTCCAGCCATGAGGATCCCTCGAGGTGAGTCTCCAGGCAGGCCCACGGCCCATCTCTAATTCCTTGCAACGGGTCTCGTCGAGCTGCCCAAGCCATGATTTTCTGGGTCGTCTCACAGGTCTCCTCCACCAAGGGTTGTATCGCAGATAGACAACCTGAAGGGCAGGGTCGTCCACAGGGAGACAAGACGAGCTAGGTGGCCATATAGCCTGAGTTGGCGATACTGGATTACGCAAGTAATAGGTCCCATGCCAGTCTCACAGTATAACTGCCGGTTGGACACGTGGTCCTGCCCCATGATCCGGCGAAGGGACTTGTTACAAAAGGCATCAAGGTGAGACTCCAAGACACTGGATAGCATCCAGGTTTCGCTTCCATACAGCAAAACTGGCAGTATCAAGGCCTTGAAGACACGCAGTTTGATCCTTCTGCATAGGTACCAACATCTCCAAATGCTCTTGTTGATCAAGTTCATGGCTCCTATTGCCAGACCAATCTGTCTACTGACTTCTTGGTCTGACAACCCAGAGATATGGACTACACTACCAAGGTATGTAAAACTCTCTGTAACTTCAACGTCCTCGCCGCAATCATGGATCGACTGAACTGGTTCCCCTAGCAGGCCCCAAAGTCCTGAATCTTGGTCTTGGTCCAGGAGACCTCTAGGCCTAGGGGCTTCGCCTCATTGCTAAATGCATTGAGAGCCACCACCAGTGACTTCAAGGACTCAGATAGGATAGCAACATCGTCGGCAAAGTCAAGGTCTGAGACCTTGATATTGCCTACTGCTGCTCCACACTGACTTTGGCTAGTAGCTCTGCCAATTATCCAGTCCATACGGTTGTTGAAAAGTGTTGGTGCAAGGACACAGCTTTGCCTCACCCCTGAATTAACAGGGAAGAAGTTCAACAGACCCCCACCACACTTTACGGCACTTTCAGTACCAATATAAAAGCTTGCTATCAGGCCAATAATCTGTGTCGGAATTCCCCGGAGTCTCAGGATCTCCTATAGCGATTCCCGATGCACCGAGTCAAAAGCCTTCTCGAGGTTGATGTAGGTTGCAAGCAACCCACGCCCAAACTCACAAAGGCGTTCCACAATTACTCAAAGCACTAATATACGGTCTATCGTGGACTTGCCAGGAATAAATCCAGACTGCTCCGGTCTCTGACGCCTCAGTAGGTGGTTGCGGATCCATTTCAGAAGAATGTGGACGAGAACCTTGCCTGGTATGCTGAGCAGCGTAATGCCACGGTAGTTACTACAATCCCAACAATCCCCTTTCCCCTTCCAGAGAGGGATGACCATGCCCCTCAGCAGGTCAGGGGAAATGGTACCAGACTGCCAGATGGCAGTCAGGACTGTATGCAGGCACCGAGCCATAATGTATCTATGTATAATGTATATATATAATATATATACATATATATATATATACAAACATATATATATATATATATATATATATATATATATATATATATATATATATATATATATATATATATATATATCATAAATTCACAGTGGTCATGGCATGTACATGCATGCCATGTCTGTCAGACTTCGGTTAATTCAGTTTTGTCTTCCATCATATTATACTGATAATAATGCTGTCTTTGCCCAAAACATCTTTTTGTGCCACAAATACCTGGAGCCTATTTCTTGCTCTATCATTCATATGAGCATAGTGTTTCAAAGGAAAAAAATAATAATTCAAAAAATAAAATATATAAAATAATCATGCAAACACATATGCAGGCATACACACATGCACGAACTCATGGGTTTATTGTAGCAGGGAAGGGAAAGTGGTTTATGGAAGCCCATGTAAATCAGCACCAGGCATCAAGGAGCTATCAAGTATTCAGTCTACTACCTTGTTAGTGACAGTTTGGTCCAGGCTGATAGAAGTAACTCATTTTCAGTCTGTGCTGTGCCCCATTTTTCAATCTACCTTACAACTTTAGAAATAAATATAAAGAATAATATTTATTGAAATAAAGCTTGCACAAAGTTATGTAATACACTTGTCTTGGAATAATTACCAAAATTCATACTTCAAAGTAAATTTGTAGACACTTCCAAGGCTTGTAAATTTATCAAGGTTTATATAATTGTGAACTCATAACACTTCAATTTTTTTTATGTTATGTGTATATATATATACCAACTATGAACAGTGTAAATCACATCAGTACAACAGGACATATTGTAAAAAGTCAATTTCAAACATAACCCCTAAAATATTTATTTCAGAGACTAAATATACACTGCCAAACATTATCACAGCCTAATGGATATATCTGGGAGGTGTAACTTTACAGAAATGTATACACTGTTGATTTTGGCCATGTTCATGATGGCCCCTTAACCCTCAAAATAATGTCTATGTACTTATATAATACCACATTCTGAAGGCAGAAAACTATGTACAACATTTTAATTCTATGACAATAATTAACTGTGTTAATTCTGTTAAAGCTTCCTTGTTAAACATAGTAAGAACTCCCTTAAAGAAGACATTAATTAGCAGTTCAACAAGAGATATAATGATGAAAAGAGAGATAATAAAGCAAATGTAAAAAAAGAGCATTTTCAAAATGCTTTTACAAGTGGTTTTCTTTATATATCTGCATATTCACCTAAAAATTCTTTATAAACATACATATATAATAATGATAATAACCTGTATGTGCCATATGCTACTTCACACGTTCAAAGGAAGTCAGCCCTGTTATTCTATAGCTAGCAGTCTTGTATGACATAAGCATGCTCTGCCTACTATGTGAAACGGCTTTGTACAGCTTGGAAACAACAGGGGGAAGAGGGGCGATTCCGGACATCTGAGCAAGTTGATCATTATAGGGCCATTGTATGCTTCCCATTTTGTGGAAATGTTTGGATGGCTGGCCAAAGTTGCAGTGGCCCTCGAAATCTTTCTGGACAAATTCATTCATCTCCTCTTTGCTGGGTAAGGCATATGCCCCTGTAACTGTTTTTAAAAAGAACTGGACCTACAAAGAAAAGAAAGATATGTAGTTATATGTTTTCTATTTCAACTGGATTAGTTTTGCAGTTGTTTAGTTGTTTGTATGTGGAATGGATCTTAAAGGGTTTATTTATGAATTCCTAAGAGATGTCTCAATATAATTTTTTGTTAATAAAAGCAAAGAATGGAAAAATATCCATCTTGCATACATATAATACACACAAAACCTTTGAATATATCACCCTACTAATGACACAAGTTGAAAATAGGCTTTTACCATTTTTTTCCTCATACTTCATGACTATGGGATGGAATACAAAAAATAGCTGAAGGGCTCCTTTCCTGGCTGGATGCTGAGCAGATGGAAGGAAGGAAGGAAGGAAGGAAGAGAGGGAGGGAAGAAGGAAGGAAGAATGGGAGGAAAGAATGAGGAAAGGATGGAAGGAAGGAAGAAAGGATAGATGGATGGAAGGAAGGCAGGAAGGAAGGAAGGAAAGAAGGAAGAAGGATGGAATAAAGGAAGGAAGGAAGGAAGGATGGAATGAAGGAAAGAAGGATGGATGGATTTAATGATGGAAGGAAGGAAGGAAGGATGAATGGATTGAAGGAAGGAAGGAATGAAGGATGGAAGGAAAGAAGAAAGGATGGAAGGAAGGAAGGAATGACTGAATGAAGGAAGGAAGGGAGGAAGGAAGGGAGGAAAGGAAGGATGGAAGAAAGGAAGGATGGATAAACAGAAGGAAGGACAAAGGAAAGGAGGATAGATGGACAAATAGCAGAATGAATGAATGAATGGACAAATAAATATAGATAGCTATATAGATGGACAGAGACATGTACGGATAGATGAATGGATGGATATACCAGCAGATACATAACTAGACCTATATACAAACACATGTAAGGATGGAAAGCTGGATAGACGGATGGAAAGATTGATAGAGAGAAGAGAAGGATGAAAGGAAAGAATATGATAGAGAGATGGTGGATGTGAAAGCAAACAAGTGAGTCCAAGTTTATTAAAGTTTGTTCCCATTAAACATTTATATATGTATTTAATTTTGATAATGCTGATAGTATATAATTTCCTACATATCTCATGAATAGCCCCTTTTGATTTAAAAAAAAAAAAATGTATATATATATATATATATATATATATATATATATATATATATATATATATATATATATATATATATATATATATATATAAATGAACAGAAACTTCTTTTTCATGACATAGAAATGCCCATTTCTCTGCTGAAGTAAGAAAGAAAATGAATGACTAGACAACTACTTCAGAATTAATTAGGTAACAGGTTGTTGGGTTTAATCTAAAAACATCATACCTTGGATTCACATATTTTGAGATTATTTTTTCAGTCTGGATCTATACAAGCAAAGGTATTATGAATCTCTGTGTAATGTCTGTAAGTTGAAATCTGTATTACCTGTGTCGGCAGACAGTCAGACAAAAACAAATGACAAATACCTAGAAGAAATGCACAATCACAAATGCAATCAGCATGGACACACTTTTTTCACAAGAATGACTCCGTGAATGACTCCACCTATCGTATTCACGGAAAATAATGCATCTATAACTCAATAACCCAACTGTAAAATGACCAAAGTCTACTTTCCCTGTAATCTTTATCAATTAAACTTCCACAACAGACAGTAACTAAAGGACACTTCAAGAAACCTTTTGCCAGGTCTTCTCAAGTAGCCTGCTCATCAAGTTTCTTATATCTGAATTCTAAACCTTTTACTTAGAGAAACTAGAAACTTTGAATCCTGCTGAGTCTGTTCCTGCTGCTCTACTTTTCAAATTCATTGAACCTGTGCTGCTATGATGAAGAACCTGTCACATCTCATATGTTACATTTAAAAAAAAAAAAATTCTTTGTGCTTTCACTTAAATACGAGTTGATGCTTTTTTATGGAATGCTAACATCTGAAGATTCTTTGATAAAAAGGAGACTACTTCCCCCACTCCTATTAACGACTGGAATTTTGACAGAGTGCTCAAAAAATGCCAAAAATATTTCCACTTCAAAATACCTTTAATAGCTATGAATCTGATATGGATAAATAGACACAAGCTAACAACAACAGATTAGATATTTGTCTCTTATAACACTTCTCTCCCTGCTTTGGGGATACTTTATTATACCTGCCTCTAAAAAAGGGCTTTTCCTTGACAAATTGCTGCAAAAGATTGTATCAAAACAAGTTTACAAATGAATGATATGAACACAGAAAAAATTCAGATTTTAAGCATTTCAAGGAACCTAAATAATGCAACCTAAAGAAAACCGATCCCACTCACCTGAAAGTCAAACAACGGGAAAGGACATATCTGGAATGGTATGCCAATAAAAGCCAGCGACGGAAACATGGAATGTATCAGATGCTTGTAAAGTGGCTTCACAACGTTGTCCTCTATCATGACATTGCAGTCCTTGTTAAGGAAGGGGAAGGTGTATTCATAACCTGTAATAATAAGTATGCCTGAGTATAGCCTTATTTGTAATTTCATCACTCTTACTCTCACTTTTTACTCTTGTAAAGCCCTTCCACTTAGTTAACCCAATGGATCTGAGTGATATGAATGTCATGTCACAAAAAAATTTTGCTGAGGGGGCCAGGTGACATGTGGTCATGAGAAAATTTGACACAAATAAAAGTATGCTACGTATTGATACTTTAATTGCACAGAGTTGTACACTATCAATGGGGATATGGTCTGTTACCATCATTATACAGAATAATCATCATCATCAATAACGGTATGCTCATGTTTGAGCAGCCGTGGACCTCTCCACCATCCTTCGCCACTCAACTCGATTTTGCGCTTTTCTTTCCACTTGTACCATCGACAGCCCGCAAATATCTTTGATGTTGTCGCTCAGTCTTGTCTTCGGTTTGCCTCTTCCTCTGTTTCCTATCACCATCCCTGTCAGCAAGTTTTTCTCAATACTCTTACTTCTCATCATATGACCAATAAACTTTAATTTCCTTTTGTTTAAGATGTCCAACAGCTGGTCTTTACAATTTATTTTTCTCAGCACTTCATCATTCGTTTTCTTCTCTGTCCAGTTAATACGTAGTACTCGTCTGTAACACCACATTTCAAAACTAGTGATCTTTTTCTTGTCTATCTTCTTCAGCACCCGACACTCAGAACCATATGATGCAATTGGGAAAACTAATCAGTTCAATAACCTCAGCTTTGTCCATAAGGTAATGCTTCGGTCTTTCCAGATGTATTGAGAGCAACTGTGGCGTTTTTGGCAATGGTAATTCTTCTTTTTATCTCCAGTGAATCATTATATGTATTAGTTAAAACAGCTCTAAGATAAGTGAACTCTATCACATTTTCCACAACCATTCCATTGATTGTAACATGTTCATCATTGTTCATTGCCGGTTATCATTGAATCTTCATGATCTTAGTTTTCTTGGCATTAAGAAACAAGCCAGCCTTTTCGCTTGCTTCTCTAACTTTATGTAGTAGCTGTTGTAGTTCAGTGATACTGCTGGCAATCAAAACTATATCATCGGCATACCTTAGATTTGATATTTTGTATCCTCCATCTACAGTTCCCTCAAAATTCTCTAGAGCACCTCTCATAATTGTTTCAGAATATATGTTAAAGAGGTGTGGAGACAGAAATACAGAATAATAAATAACATATAAACCTTGGAAAATGGTAAAAGAGCAAATAATTTTAATGCAATGTAGCAGTACGACCCACAACCTGGAGCTCCACATACTTCTCAGGTTGGGTCACACCAGGTCCACAGCCTCATCCTAGCTCTCTCACCAGCAGGCGCTTCTCTTGACTCCTTGCAAAGACCTGACTGGCTGACATGGCTCTCTGATTGGAATGTAGGCTCCCCTCATTCCCTGTTCATTTACACAACCCCCATGTACAGTACTAAACCTAAACTTCATACAGATGGGTATGCCTATAGCTGTTATGGACAACCTGCCTGTCATGCCAGGCCTGGGTATACCTGTCACAGCTCACTCGGCGTTCACACCAGTGACAGCTATCCTCATCATAGCTGTATGCCTTTATAATGGACTATTTTCAAAGTTGTTTGTATGTGTGTGTGTGTGTGTGCAAGTGCGTCTATTAATGTAAAAGTGTGCATATTTTTTTTTATTGTGTTTTTATTATCAGTATGTGTAACTGTGCGTGTGTGCGTGTGTGTGTGTGTGTGTGTGTGTGCGTGTGTGTGTGTGTGTGTGTGTGTGTGTGTGTGTGTGTGTGTGTGTGTGTGCGTGTGTGTGTGTGCTGTGTGTGTGTGTGTGTGTGTGTGTTGTGTGTGTGTGTGTGTGTGTGTGTGTGTGTGTGTGTGTGTGTGTGTGTGTGTGTGTGTGTGTGTGTGTGTGTGTGTGTGTTTTTTTGAGAGAGAGAGAGAGAGAGAGAGAGAGAGAGAGAGAGAGAGAGAGAGAGAGAGAGAGAGAGAGAGAGAGAGAGAGAGAGAGAGAGAGAGAGAGAGAGAGAGAGAGAGAGAGAGAGAGAGAGAGACAACCTGCCTGTCATGCCAGGCCTGGGTATACCCTGTCACAGCTCACGCGGCGTTCACACCAGTGACAGCTATCCCCATCATAGCTGTATGCCTTTATAATGGACTATTTTCAAAGTTGTTTGTATGTGTGTGTGTGCAAGTGTGTCTATTAACCCATTCCGATGGGTGGTATGTACGCACATGCCATGGCATGGCGGGACTATCTGCCGGGGGCATGTATGTACATGCCATAGTGTATGTATGGACATGCCATGAGTTATTTTTTGTTACAATCACAGCAAAATATGCGTGTGTATATGTGTGTGTGTGTGTGTGTGTGTGTGTGTGTGTGTGTGTGTGTGTGTGTGTGTGTGTGTGTGTGTGTGTGTGTGTGTGTGTGTGTGTGTGTGTGCATGTTTTTTTTTTTTTTGAGAGATATAGAAGAGAGAGAGAGAGAGAGAGAGAGAGAGAGAGAGAGAGAGAGAGAGAGAGAGAGAGAGAGAGAGAGAGAGAGAGAGACAGAGAGAGACAGAGAGAGACAGAGAGAGAAGGGGGATAAAAATGTAAGAAAAGTAACAGCAAGAAGGAGAAGAAAAGAACAAGAAAGAAAGAGAAGAAAAGAGAAAGAGCAGAAAAGACTGTGAAGAAAAGAGATAAAAGTAGATCTACAAGAAAAGAAAGCAAAGATGAATACTGCACCCATTTTGAAACCAAACAAAACCACACCAAATCTCTTCATGATATAAAATCCACCTTTTAATCCTCACTTCTTTCATTATATCTAAGAAATACAAGTACATATACAATAACATTAGAGCGTCGGACTCAAGACTGTCACGAAGGCAATCTAAGTTCGAGGGTTCGAGTCACCGGCTTGGGCAAGGAACTTCACCTCGATTGCCTACCTAGCCACTGGGTGGCCAAGCCAGCCCAAGTCAGTGTTGGTCCCAAGCCCGGATAAAATAGAGAGAATGATTACCTAAAATGGTAACACCGGCACTCTCCGTGGAAAGGAACTGGGGACCCTACCACGTACTCACTCCAAGAGCATCACAACATGAAAACTACAATTAAGTATCATGCTGTGACCACGGTGGCTCAGACATGAACCTACTGTTAAAAGAAGAAGATACAATAACATTACTTACCTGTACAATACAAAATAATGTCAACCTCGGCAGAAGTTCC
Organism: Penaeus monodon; assembly: GCF_015228065.2. Classification (NCBI taxonomy): domain Eukaryota; kingdom Metazoa; phylum Arthropoda; class Malacostraca; order Decapoda; family Penaeidae; genus Penaeus; species Penaeus monodon. The sequence continues at coordinate 158,609 of NC_051395.1, forward strand.
ATCTCGAAAAATAAACCCATTCTCAGAGGCTGCCACCACGCCACACACCTGACGGACATTGGACGGCAATTTGGATGGGATTGGTACAGGCAAATTATGCGACAGTAAAATCTGGAAATGAAAAAAAGATTCTTAATGTTGTAACTGATGAGAACTACAAAATTATATGGGCTTCCAATTATTTGAAACAAATGAGGTAGGTAGAAATTGGAAACACCCCACCTACAGGTTCTAGAGGTTACCACCTCCCCCAGCGTGCTAGGAATTATATTAACGGTAGGTTCATGTCTGAGCCGCCGTGGTCACAGCATGATACTTAACCCATTGCCGATGGGTGGCATGTACGTACATGCCATGGAATGGCGGGACCATCTGCCGGGGGCATGTACGCACATGCCATAGAGTATGCATGGACATGCCATGAGTTTTTTTTTGTTACAATCACGGCAAAAGATTATTTTTTTGCCAGTGAAAGTGTGATTAAGTCGGTTCTAACACTTTCTCATTTTTACCATGCAACAAACAAAAAAAATGCAACAATGACAATTTCAACTCCGGACTATAGACCGAATAATGATCAACTATGGAGTCTATATAACAACAAAAATGCCCTTCAGTCTCGATTTATAAGGAAGTTTGGCAAGTAGAGACTGTAAAAAATAATGAAAATTGAAAATACAACATATCTTCGTAGTATTACGAAGAAAATGCATGGGATGCTGGTATTTGGCATGAGTGGTCGCGCATGCTCGGGCGACGATATAAGCCCCCGGCAGCGAGGCCCAGGCCACTATGAATGCTACCCGTCAATTATGGGTTAACTGTAGTTTTCATGTTGTGATGCTCTTGGAGTGAGTACGTGGTAGGGTCCCCAGTTCCTTTCCACGGAGAGTGCCGGTGATACCTTTTTAGGTAATCAATCTCTCTATTTATCCGGGCTTGGGACCAGCACTTGACTTGGGCTGGTTTGGCCACCCAGTGGGTAGGTAGGCAATCAAGGTGAAGTTCCTTGCCCAAGGGAACAAACGCGGCGGTCGGTGACTCGAACCCTCAAATTCAGATTGCCGTCGTGACAGTTGTGCTAGGAATAATAGGGTCCTAATCATCAGAGGGTAACATTTGTAACCACGTAAGTATAAATCTGAATATGTGTATATATATATATATATATATATATATATATATATATATATATATATATATATATATATATATATATATGAATATGTATATATATATTTAAATATGTATATATATTTAAATATGGGGCCGCGGTGGCCAAATGGTTAGAGCGTCGGACTCCAGACTGTCACGACGGTAATCTGAGTTCGAGGGTTCAAGTCACCGGCCGGCACATTGTTCCCTTAGGCAAGGAACTTCACCTCGATTGCCTACCTAGCCACTGGGTGGCCAAGCCAGCCCAAGTCAGTGCTGGTCCCAAGCCCACCGCTCTAAATTGCCAAGAAAAATCATGGAAGCCCATGATCGTCAAGGCCGCGGTGGCCGAATGGTTAGAGCGTCGGACTGTCACGACGGCAATCTGAGTTCGGGGGTTCGAGTCACCGGCCGGCGCGTTGTTCCCTTGGGCAGGGAACTTCACCTTGATTGCCTACCTAGCCACTGGGTGGCCAAGCCAGCCCAAGTCAGTGCTGGTCCCAAGCCCGGATAAAATAGAGAGAATGATTACCTAAAAAAGGTAACACCGGCACTCTCCGTGGAAAGGAACTGGGGACCCTACCACATACTCACTCCAAGAGCATCACAACATGAAAACTACAATTAAGTATCATGCTGTGACCAAGGCGGCTCAGACATGAACCTACCGTTAAAAGAAGAATAATCATCAACGAAACAAACGGCGGCTCAGACATGAACCTACAGTTAAAAGAAGAAGAATCATCAGAGGTTCCTGAACACTACATTAGATCAGTTCTTTGGTGCTTAATCCCACTGAGCCACTGAACATATTTTGAATTAAAAAAGTACAAAATCTAAATTTCATAAAAAGAACAAAATGAAAATCCTGGTGCTGGTTCAAAAGTAACATGACCAAACTTTGGATACATTTTCTTGCAGATTATGAATGTGATTTGTTGGAACCAGTTGACATGAAATATAGCCCCTTAAAAGTTTAATATTAGTATTTTGATAACCTCAATTATTTTAGCTTGATTTTTTTCTAATAAGATTCACTGTCTGTATTACTCAGTGTTATGCTAATTTAAAGAAACATAAAAACAAGATCAATGTAAGTACATTTCAAATATTCAGCATAAATAAGATGAATACAGAAAATTATATGCAGTAACAACAGAAATTAATTTAAAAACAAAACAAAATTTCATGTTTCTTTCTGCTTTGTATCCATAGTGCCAAATCACTGCCAGACAAAATGAACTCTTAATCAGTATTAGTTATATACCTCTTTGGCATATGGAGCAAGCTCAAGCATAATATCAAGACCGGACGCTGATGCACCCAGCACAACCACTCGGCTTCCAGCATATGGAGAGGGTTCTCGGTAATTGTGGCTGTGTATCTGGCGTCCTTTGAATTTCTCTATATCCTTGATGACAGGGAATCGTGGGACAGAGTAGTGGCTGAAAGGGTATTAAGTTATTAATGATAAATAAATAAATGGTCCTTTAATAAAGCTGAGCAGTTAGAAAGCCTATAGAGTTTCTGAGTAAAAGGTTTCCTAAGGTGCTGAGATATAATGATTTTACATAATTTGAAACAATTTGTTGAAATTTTTGAGATGTAGTAGTTCATGCATCTTTTAAATAGGAAATAATTCAGCAAGGAGGAGAAAAACTAGAAATCCAGATTGAATATTAACATTCCTTAGATGACAATTAGAACAGAACAATAACATATTATTCTTTATCAAAACAAAAATTATTATGATCTTTAATTAAGGTACAGCACATAGAAAAGATTTACCCATTGCAAACAAGGAGTGCGTCACAAACAGTAGTTGAGAATTCTCCGGAGTTCAGGTCTTTTACTTTAATGGACCAGGAAGGGGGGCCATGGTCCTTGATTATAGGTTTTACTTCTTCTACATGGTGATTGAACTGTTAATAAATTTTGAGAGAGAGGCTTTAGGTACAGTAAGCCATAATCAGTTGCTTGTAGGAATGATGTGTCTAGGGTGGTAAATTTTGACCATTTTAACCCACCGAGGCCAGGATGGCAAAACACATCCAGTGTCCACTGTGGTGCTTATTTATTCATTGTTTATACGCTTAGATGGCTCCACAAAGTGCTTAGTCACCAATTACTATTTCTCTCTCTTCCCTGCTCACCCTTATCATCAATTTAAAAAGAGACATTTTTTATTGCCATTAGTACTATTAGAAAAAAAATCCTGAACACTCAAAGAAAGGGTGAATAACAAAAGGTTACATAGGCATACTAACTGGCTCCTTATTGGCTAATTGCATGTGGAAACATCTATGTGCACGTACGTGCACACACACACACAATATATATACACATATATATATATATATATATATATATATATATATATATATATATATATATAGATAGATAGATAGATAGATAGATATGTGTGTGTGTGTGTGTGTGTGTTAATTGTGTATGTGTGTGTGTGTGTGTGTGTGTGAGTGTATGGTGTGTGTGTGTGAGTATGGTGTGTGTGTGTATGGTATGTGTGTATGGTGTGTGTATGGTGTGTGTGTGTGTATGGTGTGTGTGTATGGTGTGTGTGTGTATGGTGTGTGTGTGTATGGTGTGTGTGTGTATGGTGTGTGTGTGTGGTGTGTGTGTGGTGTGTGCGTTTGTGTGTGTGGTGTGTGTGTGGTGTGTGTGTGTGTGTGTGTGTGGTGTGGTGTACATGTGTGTGTGTGGTGTTCTTGTGTGTGTGGTGTGCGTGTGTGTGGGTGTGTTGTGTGCGTGTGTATGGTGTGTGTGTGTATGGTGTGTCTGTGTGTGGTGTGTGTGTGTGTGGTGTGTCTGTGTGGTGTGTGTTTGTGTATGTGTGGTGTGTGTGTGGTGTGTCTGTGTGTGGTGTGTCTGTGTGTGTGTGTGTGTGTGTGGTGTGTCTGTGTGGTGTGTGTGTGGTGTGTGTGTGTGGTGTGTTTGTGTGTGGTGTGTGTGTGGTGTGTGTGTGTGTGTGGTGGTGTGTGTGTGGTTGTGTGTGTGGTGTGGTGTGTGGTGGTGTGTGGTGTGCGCGTGTGTGGTGTGCGCGTGTGTGGTGTGTGCGTGTGTGGTGTGCACGTGTGGTGTGCGCGTGTGTGGTGCGCGTGTGTGCTGGTGTGTGGGTGTGTGTGGTGTGTGTTGGTTGTGTGTGTGTAGTGTGGTGGTTTGTGGTGTGGTGGGTGGTGTGGTGGGTGTGTGGTGGGTATGTGGTGTGTGTGTGGTGGTGTTGTGTGGTGTGGTGGTGTGTTGGTGTGCGTTGGTGTGCGTGTGGTGTGTGGTGTGTTGTGGTGGGGGTGTGTGGTGTGTGTGTGTGTGTGTGTGTGTGTGGTGTGTGTGTGTGTGTGTGTGGTTGGTGTGGGGGGGTTGTGTGTGTGTGTGTGTGGGGTGGTGTGGTGTGTGGGTGTGTGGTGGGGTGGTGTGGTTGTGTTGGGGTTGTGGGGGTGTTGTGTGGTGTTTTGTTGTGGTGTGTGTGTGGGGTGGTGTGTGTGTGGTGTGTTGTGTGTGTGTGGTTTGGGGTTTGTTGTGGGTGTGGGTGTGTGTGTGTGGTGGTGGTGTGTTGTGTGTGTTGGGGTGTGTGTGTGTGTTTTGTGTGTGTGGGGTGTGTGGTGGGGTGTGTGTGTGGTCTGTGTGTGTGTGTGGTGTGTGTGTGGTGTGTGTGGTTTTTGTATGTGTTGTGTGGTGTGGTGGTGTGGTGTGTGGTGTGGTGTGGGGTGTGTGGTGTGGGGTGGTGTGGGGTGGGGGTGGTGTGTGTGTGGTGTGTGTGTGTGGTGTGTGTGTGTGTGGGGGGGGTGGGTGGGGTTGGGGTGTTTTGTGTGTGGGGTGTGGTGGGTGTGTGGGTGGGGTGTTTTGTGTGGTTTTGTGTGGTGGGTGTGTGTGGTGTGGGGTGTGTGTGGTGCGGGTGTGGTGTTTTGGTGTGGGGGTGTGTGTTGGTGTGTGGTGGGGTTGTTGTGTGTGTGTGTGTGTGTGGGTGTGTGTTGTGTTGTGTGTGGTGTGTGTGTGGGTGGTTGGTGTGTGGTGTGGTTGTGGTGTGTGGTGTGGTGGTGTTGGGGGGGTGTGTGGTGTGTGGTTGGGGGTTTTGGTGTGTGTGGGTGGGGTTTTGTGTGTGGTGGTGTGGGTGTGTGTGTGGTGTGGGGGGGTGTGTGGGTGTGTGTGTTTGTGGTGTGTGTGTGTGGTGGTGGGGTGGGGGTTGGGGGTGTGGGGTTTGTGTGTGTGTGGTGTGTTTTGGGGTGTGGTGTGTTTTGTGTGGGTGTGTGTGTGGGGGGTGTGTGTGTGTGGTGGGGGTGGTGTGTGTGTGGGTGTGTGTGTGGTGTGGTGTGTGTGTGTGGGGTGTGTGTGGTGTTGTGGGGGGGTGTGTGGTGGGCGTGTGGTGTGTGTGTGGTTGTGTGTTGTGGGTGGGGTGTTGTGGGGTTGTGTTTGTGTGGTTGTGTGTGTGGTGTGTGGGTGTGTGGGTTTTTGTGTGTGTGGGGTGGTGGTGTGTGGTGTGTGTGTGTGTGTGGTGTGTGTGTGTGGTGTGTGTGTGGTGTGTTGTGTGTGTGAATTGTGTGTGATGTGTGTGTGTGGTTTGGTGTGTAGTGGTGTTGGTGTGGTAGGTGTGTGGTGTGGTGTGGTTGTGTGGTGTGTGTGTGGTTGTGTGTGTGGTGTGTGTGTGGTGGGTGTGTGTGGTGCTGGTGTGTGGTGCGTGTGTGTGGTGTGGGTGGTGTGGTGTGTGTGTGGTGTTGTGTGGTGTGTGTGTGTGGGTGTGTGTGGTGTGTGGGGGTGGTGTGTGTGTGTGTGGTGTGTTGTGTGGTGTGTGTGTTTGTGTTTGTGTGGTGTGTTGTTTGTGGTGTGGTGTGTGGTGTGTGTGTGTGTGGTGTGTGTGTGGTGTGGGTGTGTGTGTGTGTTTTGTGTGTGTGGTTGTTGTGTGTTGTGTGTGTGTGTGTGTGTGTGGTGTGGTGGTGTGTTTGTGTGTGTGTGGGTGTGGTGTGTGGTGTTGTGTTGGTGTGTGTGTGGTGTGTGTGTGTGGTGGTGTGTGTGTGGTGTGTGGTGTGTGGGTGGTGTGTGTGGTGTGTGTGTGTTGGTGTGTGTGTGGTGTGTGTGTGAGATGTGTGTGGTGTGTATGTGAGATGTGTGTGGTGTGTGTGTGTGGTGTGTGTGTGGTGTGCGTGTGTGGTGTGTGTGTGTGTGAGATGGTGTTGTGAGATGTGTGTGTGAGATGTGTGTGTGAGATGTGTGTGTGTGAGTGTGTGTGTGAGTGTGTGTGTGTGTGTGTGTGTGTGTGTGGTGTGTGTGTGTGGTGGTGTGGTGTGTGTGTGTGGTGTGTGTGTGTGTGTGGTGTGTGTTGTGTGTGTGTGTGTGTGTGTGTGTGTGGTGTGTGTGTGTGTGTGTGTGTGGTGTGTGTGTGTGTGTTGTGTGTGTGTGTGTGTCACACACATACACATATATATGTATGTATATATATAAATGCTGCATTCAATAATACATGTACCTTGCAGCAATGGTTTAAAAAGTAGAAGCTGTTTTATGCATGTGATCTATGGTTAGCTGGTCTGGAGAAGCATCACTATTATGTACAATCATTACCTTATTATTACCTTATTATTATTATTTTCTTTTGTTAAGCAATGATTTCAATTATATCTGGTGTTGTATGTATCACACAAGGTATCACATGTATCCTTATTTCCATGTTGTAGTGTCTAAAGCTATGAAATTACAAAAAAAGGTTGATTAAAAAGATTGATAAGGATACTAATATATTACTGAATTACATGTTTCATAATTGTGTAATTAATGAACTGAAATTATTCTGCTTCAAATACTATTTCTAAAAAAATAATAATAATAATCACAAGACACAATATAATATAAGAAAAAAAAAGAAAAAAAGAAAGAAGATGAAGAAGAAAATGTAGGCCATATTAAACAAGTAAAGACAATCTGTCAAGAAGGAAGGTAAACAAAATCATGGAAAAAAATTGAAAAAGAAATCCTGTATGTGATACTTTTTCTGCTGCTAGTACACTTT
>NC_051395.1:170779-172364 GCF_015228065.2 Penaeus monodon
GATGCAACTGGCTGCGAGCGGGGGAGCCGAGGAACAAGCCAAGAGAGACGGAGTTGGGTGCTGCTCCTGTGAAGACCTCGTGTGTGCCCTTGTGACCTGATAAACTTTGTGTTGCCCTGTTATAAGCTGTATCGTGCAGTGTGACATGCTGGTGTCCCCCCTGTATTGTGCCTATAGAAAAGTGTAGGGTAAATAACTTGTGTAAATAAAGGAAAGACTGTCATTTTGTGTTTATTTCGTGCCCTGCCTCCCCACTTGGCATTTCCCCTCTGGTGTTCTGGGACCCTGTGGTGCTCGGTGCCTCTTGGAGCTGTTCAGTGTTCACGACCCTGTGTATAGCACGCCGTCTGCCTAGCCTGCCTTGTGTTGGTGGCAGAGAGAGACGAGGCGGTCGGCGTAACAAATGGTGTCAGGAGTGGGATTTGTGATATTTGATCAGTGAGATGCACTGATTTATCATGTAGTCCAAAGATGGCGGCAGCCATGATATTGGAGGCTATGACTGAGGCAGGCACGAGTGAGGTGAAGCCGAGCCTGATGGTCCTGATCACTGCCATGCTGGCCGGTATGAGGGAGGAAATGACACAAAGGGCAGAAGAGCAGGCACAGAAGGCACGCGAGCAGGCGCACCATCTCGTCGAGATGCAGGCAAGGAAGGCAGAGGAACAGTTCTGCCAACTTGTTGAGGTGCTACAGAGCAATCTCGCATCTGTGAAGATGGAAACTCAGCAGTACACCGACAAGGCCTGCAACAGCGTGAAGAGTGAACTGATGGAGGAGGTGCAGACTCTGAAGGGCGAGGTTCAGGGCCTGAGGGAGGAAGTGAAGGCGGAAAGGCGGCGTCACGAGGTATTAACGTAGCAAGCAGAGAAGGCAGACGAGGTTCTGGCAACAGATGCCAGAGTGTCAGATTTACTGGGCTCTGCCTGGGGTCCGTGGCAGGAAACCCCCGGGCCTCGCAGTGTCGTGTCGGAGCCAGTGGTCGCTGCAGAAGGCTGGGGACCCATCGGAACCGCTCCCTTGGGTATAGGTGGCGGCAAACTCGGACCCGGTCAACCCGCCTCGTTGCCTCCCTCACCCCCATCCTCCCCCCGGGCGTGTTAGTTCACGGCACACGTTCTCCACCCCACAGCCCCTCGGTCTCCAGACATTCTGTGAAGCGTAAGCCAGCTGAGTACAACGGGAAGGTGGCCTGGGAGGCATATGTCGCCCAATTTGAAATGCTGGCATCTGCCCAGGGCTGGAGCCAGGAAGAGAAGGCCCTGCAGCTGGTAACAGTGCTAAGGGGCCCTGCGGTGGAAGTGTTAGGGCATCTGCCGGCATCCCAACATGCCTCTTACACCAGCGTGGCGGAGGCTTTGAAACGCTGTTTCGGGCACCACCACCAGCCCGAGGTATATCAGGCCCACTTGAAGAAGCGGGCTCGTGAGCGTGGCGAGACACTGTCACAGCTGGCGCAGGATGTGGAGGCTCTGGTAAGGACGTCGTACCCTGCGGCTCCGGAAGAGATGATCGTGGTCCTGGCCCGTGATTTCTTTGTTGACGCTTTGCAGGACCAGCAGTTGCAAATCTACGTCAAGCAGGC
>NC_051395.1:172464-184988 GCF_015228065.2 Penaeus monodon
GGGTGTGTGGTGTGTGTGTTGTGTGTGTGTGTGTGTGTGTCTATATCTATCTATCGATCTATCTGTTATCTATCTATCTATCTATATATGTATATATATATTTATTTATAAATATATATATACATATATACATATATACATATATATATAAATATATATATATATATATATACCTATATATATATATATATTATATATATATTTTATATATATAATTATATATATATATATTTTTATTCATCATCATCATCAAGAGGCTAATGCCGATGGGGATGCATGGCCACAAACACCCTTCGCTTCCAGCCATGAGGATCCCTCGAGGTGAGTCTCCAGGCAGGCCCAGGGCCCCATCTCTAATTCCTTGCAACGGGTCTCGTCGAGCTGCCCAAGCCATGATTTTCTGGGTCGTCTCACAGGTCTCCTCCACCAAGGGTTGTATCGCAGATAGACAACCTGAAGGGCAGGGTCGTCCACAGGGAGACAAGACGAGCTAGGTGGCATATAGCCTGAGTTGGCGATACTGGATTACGCAAGTAATAGGTCCCATGCCAGTCTCACAGTATAACTGCCGGTTGGACACGTGGTCCTGCCCCATGATCCGGCGAAGGGACTTGTTACAAAAGGCATCAAGGTGAGACTCCAAGACACTGGATAGCATCCAGGTTTCGCTTCCATACAGCAAAACTGGCAGTATCAAGGCCTTGAAGACACGCAGTTTGATCCTTCTGCATAGGTACCAACATCTCCAAATGCTCTTGTTGATCAATTTCATGGCTCCTATTGCCAGACCAATCTGTCTACTGACTTCTTGGTCTGACAACCCAGAGATATGGACTACACTACCAAGGTATGTAAAACTCTCTGTAACTTCAACGTCCTCGCCGCAATCATGGATCGACTGAAACTGGTTCCCTAGCAGGCCCCAAAGTCCTGAATCTTGGTCTTGGTCCAGGAGACCTCTAGGCCTAGGGGCTTCGCCTCATTGCTAAATGCATTGAGAGCACCACCAGTGACTTCAAGGACTCAGATAGGATAGCAACATCGTCGGCAAAGTCAAGGTCTGAGACCTTGATATTGCCTACTGCTGCTCCCCCACTGACTTTGGCTAGTAGCTCTGCCAATTATCCAGTCCATACGGTTGTTGAAAAGTGTTGGTGCAAGGACACAGCTTTGCCTCACCCCTGAATTAACAGGGAAGAAGTTCAACAGACCCCACCACAAATTTACGGCACTTTCAGTACCAATATAAAAGCTTGCTATCAGGCCAATAATCTGTGTCGGAATTCCCCGGAGTCTCAGGATCTCCTATAGCGATTCCCGATGCACCGAGTCAAAAGCCTTCTCGAGGTTGATGTAGGTTGCAAGCAACCCACGCCCAAACTCACAAAGGCGTTCCACAATTACTCAAAGCACTAATATACGGTTCTATCGTGGACTTGCCAGGAATAAATCCAGACTGCTCGGTCTCTGACGCCTCAGTAGGTGGTTGCGGATCCATTTCAGAAGAATGTGGACGAGAACCTTGCCTGGTATGCTGAGCAGCGTAATGCCACGGTAGTTACTACAATCCCAACAATCCCCTTTCCCCTTCCAGAGAGGGATGACCATGCCCCTCAGCAGGTCAGGGGAAATGGTACCAGACGCCAGATGGCAGTCAGGACTGTATGCAGGCACCGAGCCATAATGTATCTATGTATAATGTATATATATAATATATATACATATATATATATATACAAACTTATATATATATATATATATATATATAATATATATATATATATATATATATATATATATATATCATAAATTCACAGTGGTCATGGCATGTACATGCATGCCATGTCTGTCAGACTTCGGTTAATTCAGTTTGTTTTCCCATCATATTATACTGATAATAATGCTGTCTTTGCCCAAAACATCTTTTTGCCACAAATACCTGGACCCTATTTCTTGCTCTATCATTCATATGAGCATAGTGTTTCAAAGGAAAAAAATAATAATTCAAAAAATAAAATATATAAAATAATCATGCAAACACATATGCAGCATACACACATGCACGAACTCATGGGTTTATTGTAGCAGGGAAGGGAAAGTGGTTTATGGAAGCCCCTGTAAATCAGCACCAGGCATCAAGGAGCTATCAAGTATTCAGTCTACTACCTTGTTAGTGACAGTTTTGGTCCAGGCTGATAGAAGTAACTCATTTCAGTCTGTGCTGTGCCCCATTTTTCAATCTACCTTACAACTTAGAAATAAATATAAAGAATAATATTTATTGAAATAAAGCTTGCACAAAGTTATGTAATACACTTGTCTTGGAATAATTACCAAAATTCATACTTCAAAGTAAATTTGTAGACACTTCCAAGGCTTGTAAATTTATCAAGGTTTATATAATTGTGAACTCATAACACTTCAATTTTTTTTATGTTATGTGTATATATATATACCAACTATGAACAGTGTAAATCACATCAGTACAACAGGGACATATTGTAAAAGTCAATTCAAACATAACCCCTAAAAATATTTATTTCAGAGACTAAATATACACTGCCAAACATTATCACAGCCTAATGGATATATCTGGGAGGTGTAACTTTACAGAAATGTATACACTGTTGATTTTGGCATGTTCATGATGGCCCCTTAACCCTCAAAAAAAATGTCTATGTACTTATATAATACCACATTCTGAAGGCAGAAAAACTATGTACAACATTTTAATTCTATGACAATAATTAACTGTGTTAATTCTGTTAAAGTTCCTTGTAAACCCTAGTAAGAATCCCTTAAAGAAGACATAATTAGCAGTTCAACAAGAGATATAATGATGAAAAGAGAGATAATAAAGCAAATGTAAAAAAAGAGCTTTTTTCAAAAGCTTTACAAGTGGTTTTCTTTATATATCTGCATATTCACAAAAAATTCTTTATAAACATACATATATAATAATGATAATAACCTGTATGTGCCATATGCTACTTCACACGTTCAAAGGAAGTCAGCCCTGTTATTCTATAGCTAGCAGTCTTGTATGACATAAGCTGCTCTGCCTACTATTTTGGAAACGGCTTTGTACAGCTTGGAAAAAAAACAGGGGGAAGAGGGGCGTTTCCGGGGACATCTGAGCAAGTTGATCATTATAGGGCCTTTGTATGCTTCCCATTTTGGGGAAAAATTTTTGGAGGCTGGCCAAGTTGCAGGGGCCCCTCGAAATTTTTCTGGACAAATTCATTCATCTACTCTTTGCTGGGTAAGGCATATGCCCCTGAAAACTTTTTTTAAAAAGAACTGGACCTACAAAGAAAAGAAAAGATATGTGTTATATGTTTTCTTTTTCAACGGGATTAGTTTGCAGTTGTTTAGTTGTTTGTATGTGGAAATGGATCTTAAAGGGTTATTTATGAATTCCTAAGAGAGGTTCAATATAATTTTTGGTTAATAAAAGCAAAGAATGGAAAAATATCCATCTTGCATACATATAATACACACAAAACCTTTGAATATATCACCCTACTAATGACACAAGTTGAAAATCGGCTTTTACCATTTTTTTCCCATACTTCATGACTAGGGATGGGAATACAAAAAATAGTGAAGGGCTCCTTTCCTGGCTGGATGCTGAGCAGATGGAAGGAAGGAAGGAAGGAAAGGAAGAGAGGGAGGGAAGAAGGAAGGAAGAATGGGGAGGAAAAGAATGAGGAAAGGATGGAAAAAAAGGAAAGAAAGGATAGATGGATGGAAGGAAAAGGGAGGAAGGAAGGAAGGAAAGAAGGAAGAAGGATGGAATAAAGGAAGGAAGGGAAAGGGAAAGGGTGGAATGAAGGAAGGAGAGAAGGGAAAAAAGTCTGGAAGGAAGAAATGATGGATAGAAGGAAGGAAGAAAAGAAAGAATGAAGGAAGGATGGAAGGAAAGAAGGAAGAAAGGATGGCAGGAAGGAAAGAAGGATGGATGGATTTAATGATGGAAGGAAGGAAGGGAAGAAAGGAGGGCAGGAAGGAAGGAAGGATGGATGGATTGAAGGAAGGAAGGAAGGATTTAAGGATAGAAGGAAAGAAGGAAGAAAGGGGTGGCAGGAAGGAAGGAAGGATGGATGGATGGATGGATGGAAGGAAGGAAGGAAAAAAGGAAGGATGAAAGAAAAAAGGAAGGATGGAAGGAAGGAAGGAAGGAAGGAAGAAGGAAGGAAGGAATGACTGAATGAAGGAAGGAAGGGAGGAAGGAAGGAGGAAAGGAAGGAGGAAGAAAGGAAGGTGGATAAACAGAAGGAAGGACAAAGGAAAGGAGGATAGATGGACAAATAGCAGAAGGGAATGAATGAATGGAAAATAAATATAGATAGCTATATAGATGGACAGAGACAGGTACGGATAGATGAATGGATGGATAAAACCAGCAGATAATAACTAGACCTATATACAAACACATGTAAGGATGGAAAGCTGGATAGACGGATGGAAAGATTGATAGAGAGAAGGAAGGATGAAGGAAAGAATATGATAGAGAGATGGTGGAGGGTGAAAGCAAACAAGTGAGTCCAAGTTTATTAAAGTTTGTTCCCATTAAACATTTATATAGTATTTAATTTTGATAATGCTGATAGTATATAATTTCCTACATATTCATGAATAGCCCCTTTTTGTTTAAAAAAAAAAAATGTATATATATATATATATAATATATATATATTATAAAATATATATATATATATATATATATATATATATATATATATAAATGAACAGAAACTTCTTTTTCATGACATAGAAATGCCCATTTCTCGCTGAAGTAAGAAAGAAAATGAATGACTAGAAAAACTACTTCAAAAATTAATTAGGTAACAGGTGTTGGGTTTAATCTAAAAACATCATCCCTTTGGATTCACATATTTTGAGATTATTTTTTCAGTCTGGATCTATACAAGCAAAGGTATTATGAATCTTGTGAATGTTGTAAGTTGAAATCTGTATTAACCTGTTGTCGGCAGACAGTCAAAACAAAAACAAATGACAAATACCTAGAAGAAAGCACAATCACAAATGCAATCAGCATGGACACACTTTTTTCACAAGAATGACTCCGTGAATGACTCCACCTATCGTATTCACGGAAAATAAGCATCTATAACTCAATAACCCAACTGTAAAAGGGCCAAAGTTACTTTCCCTGTAATCTTATCAATTAAACTTCCACAACAGACAGTAACTAAAGGACACTTCAAGAAACCTTTGCCAGGTCTTCTCAAGTAGCCTGCTCATCAAGTTCTTATATCTGAATTCTAAACCTTTACTTAGAGAAACTAGAAACTTTGAACCTGCTGAGTCTGTTCCTGCGCTCTACTTTTCAAATTCATGAACCTGTGCTGCTATGATGAAGAAACCTGTCAAATCTCATATGTTACATTTAAAAAAAAAAAATTCTTTGTGCTTTCATTAAATACGAGTTGATGCTTTTTTATGGAATGCTAACATCTGAAGATTCTTTGATAAAAAGGAGACTACTTCCCCCACTCCTATTAACGACGGGAATTTGACAGAGTGCTCAAAAAATCCCAAAAAATATTTCCATTTCAAAATACCTTTAATAGCTATGAATCTGATATGGATAAATAGACACAAGTAACAAAAACAGATTAGATATTTGTTCTTATAACACTTCTCTCCCTGCTTTGGGGATACTTTATTAAAACCTCCCTCTAAAAAAAGGGCTTTCCTTGACCAAATTGCTGCAAAAGATTGTATCAAAACAAGTTTACAAATGAATGATATGAACACAGAAAAAATTCAGATTTTAAGCATTTCAAGGAACCTAAATAATGCAACTAAAGAAAAACCGATCCCACTCACCTGAAAGTCAAACAACGGGGAAAGGACATATCTGGAATGGTATGCCAATAAAAGCCAGCGAGGAAACATGGAATGTATCAGATGCTGTAAAGTGGGGTTTACAACGTTTTCCTCTATCATGACATTTTCAGTCTTGTTAAGGAAGGGGAAGGTGTATTCAAACCTGTAATAATAAGTATGCCTGAGTATAGCCTTATTTGTAATTTCATCACTCTTACTCTCACTTTTTACTCTTGTAAAGCCCCTTTACTTAGTTAACCCAATGGATCTGGTGATATGAAGCCCATGTCACAAAAAATTTTGCTGAGGGGGCCAGGTGACATGTGGTCATGAGAAAATTTGACACAAATAAAAGTATGCTAGGGATTGATACTTTAATTGCACAGAGTTGTACACTATCAATGGGGATATGGTCTGTTACCATCATTATACAGAATAATCATATCATCAATAACGGTATGCTCATGTTTGAGCAGCCGTGGACCTCTCCACCATCCTTCGCCACTCAACTCGATTTTGCGCTTTTTTTTCCCACTTGTCCATCGACAGCCGCCAAATCTTTGATGTTGTCGCTCAGTCTTGTCTCGGTTTGCCTTTCCTCTGTTTCCTACACCATCCCTGTCAGCAAGTTTTTCTCAATACCTTATTTTCACATATGACCAATAAACTTTAATTCCTTTTTGTTTAAGATGTCAACAGTGGTCTTTACAATTTATTTTTCTCAGCACTTCATCATTCGTTTCTTCTCGTCCAGTTAATACGTAGTACTGTCTGTAAACACACATTTCAAAACTAGTGATCTTTTTCTTGTTATCTTTCAGACCCGACACTCAGAACAATTGATGCAATTGGGAAAACTAATCAGTTCAATAAACCTCAGCTTTGTCCATAAGGTAATGCTTCGGTTTTCCAGATGTTTTGAGAGCAACTGTGGCGTTTTGGCCAGGGTAATTCTTCTTTTTATCCCATTTGAATCATTATATGTATTAGTTAAAACAGCTCTAAGATAAGTGAACTCTATAAAATTTTTCCAAAAACCTTTCCCATTGATTGAAACCCATGTTCATCATTGTTCATTGCCGGTACATTGAATTTTTCATGATCTAGTTTTTTTGGCATTAAGAACAAGCCCGCCTTTGCTTGCTTCTCTAACTTTTGTAGTAGCTGTGTAGTTCAGTGATACTGCTGGCAATCAAAACTATATCATCGGCATACCTTAGATTTGATATTTGTATCCCCCATCTACAGTTTCCCCCAAAATTCTCTAGAGCACCTCTCATAATTGTTTTAGAATATATGTTAAAGAGGTGTGGAGACAGAAATAACCCGAAAATAAATAACATATAAACCTTTGGAAAATGGTTAAAAGAGCAAATAATTTAATTGCAATGTAGCAGTACGACCCACAACCTGGAGCTCCACATACTTCTCAGGTTGGGTCACACCAAAGGGCCACAGCCTCATCCTAGCTCTTTCACCAGCAGGCGCTTCTCTTTATCCTTGCAAAGACCTGACTGGCTGACATGGGTCTCTGACTGGAATGTAGGCTCCCCTCATCCCTGTTTATTTACACAACCCCCATGTACAGTACTAAAACCCAATTCATACAGATGGGGATGCCTATAGCTGTTATGGACAACCTGCCTGTCATGCCAGGCCTGGGTATACTGTCACAGCCACTCGGCGTTCCCCACCAGTGACAGCTATCCTCATCATAGCTGTATGCCTTTATAATGGACTATTTTTAAAGTTGTTTGTATGTGTGTGGGGTGTGTGCAAGTGCGTCTATTAATGTAAAAGGTGCATATTTTTTTTTATTGTGTTTTTATTCAGTATGTGTAAACTGTGCGTGGGGTGGGGTTTTGTGGTTGTTGTTGTGTTTGTGTGTGTGTGTGTGGTGTGTGTTGTGTGGTGTGGTGTGTGGGGGTTGTGTGTGTGGGTGTGCGGTGTGGTGGTGCGGGGGTGGCGGTTTGGTGGTGTTGAGGGGGTGTGCCGTTGGTGCCTGTTTTGTGTGTGGTGTGTGTGTGTGTGGGTGTTGTGTGTGTGTGGTGTGTGTGTGGTGTGGTGTGTGGGTTTTTGGGGGGGGGGGGCCCGGGGGGGGGGGGGGGGGGGGGGGGGGTGGGGGGGGGGGGGGGGGGGGGGGGGGGGGAGGAGAGAGAGAGAGAGGGGGAAGAGAGAGAGAAGGAGGGGAGGAGGAGAAGAGGAGGAGAGAGAGAGAAGAGAGAGAGGAGAAGAAGAAAAAGGGGGGGGGGGAAGGGGAGAGGAGGAGAGGGAGAGAGGAGAGGAGAGAGAGAGAGAGAGAGAGGGGAAAAGGAGAAGAGAGAGGGGGGAGAGAGAGAAGAGAGAGAGAGAGAGAAAAGGAGGAAGAGGCCTCCCTTCCCGGCCGGGTATACCCTGCACAGCCCCGCGGCTTCACACCGGGAAAAGCTACCCCACATAGCTGATCCTTTTAAAAGGACTTTTAAAAAGTTTTATGTGTGTGTGTGCAAGTGGTCTTTTAACCCCATTGATGGGTGGATGTACCCAGCATGGCAGGGGGGGGACTATCTGCGGGGGATGTTGTACATGCCATAGTGAGTAGGACATGCCAGAGTTTTTTTTTGTTACAATCACGAAAAATAGGGTTTGTGTATATGTTTGGTGGTGTGTTGGTGTGTGTGTGGGTGTGTGTGTGTGTGTGTGGGTGTGGTTGTGTGTGGTTTGTGTGTTTTTTGTGTGCATTTTTTTTTTTTTTGAGAGATATAGAGAGAGGAGTGAGAGAGAGGAGAGAGAGAGGAGAGAGAGAGAGGGGAGGAGAAGAGAGGAGGGGAGGGGGAGAGAGAGAGAGAGAGAGGCAGGGAGACAGAGAGAGACGAGAGGAAGGGGAAAAAAATGTAAGAAAAGAACAGCAAGAAGGAAAAGGGGAAAAGAAAAAGAAGAAAGAAAAAAGAAAAGAGAAAGAGCGAAAAGCGTGAAAAAAAGAGATAAAAGTAGATCACAAAAAAAGAAAGCAAGATGAATACTGCACCATTTTTAAAACCCAAAAAAAACCACACAAATTCTTAGATAAAAATCCACCTTTTAATCCTCACTTCTTCATTATATTAAAAATACAAGTACATATACAAAAAAATTAGAAACGTCGGACTCAAGACTGTCACGAAGGGAATTAGTTCGAGGGGTTGAGGGCACCGGTGGGAAGGAACTTTCCCCCGATTGCCTACTAACTGGGTGGGCCAAGCCAGCCCAAGTCAGTGTTGGGCCAAGCCGGAAAAAAAGAGAGAATGATTACTAAAAAAGGGGGAACACCGGCACTCTCCGTGGAAAGGAACGGGGACCCCCACGTACTCATCCCAAAAGGCACCAACATGAAAACTAAATAAGTATCATGCTGGACCACGGGGCTCAGACATGAACCTACTGTTAAAAGAAGAAGATACAAAACATTATTTACCTGTACAATACAAATAATGTAAACCCCGGCAGAATCCATCTCAAAAAAAATAAACCCCATTCTCAAGGCTGCCCCACGCCACCACGAGGACATTGGCGAAATTTTGGAGGGGGAGGGTACAGGAAAATTTATGCGACAGAAAAATTTGGAAAATAAAAAAGATTTTTAAGTTTAACGGGAGAAAACACAAAATTATGGGTTCCCAATTTATTGAAACAAATGAGGTAGGTAGAAATTGAAACACCCCCCCTACGGGTTTCTAGAGGTTACCACCTCCCCCAGGGCTGGGAAATTATATTAAGGGTATTTTCAGTCGACCCGCCGGGTCACAGCAGATATTTAACCCATTGCGATGGGTGGCATGTACTACATGCCATGAATGGGGGGGGCCCTCTGCCGGGGGATGAGCACATGCCATAGAGATGATGGACATGCCAGAGTTTTTTTTTTTTTACAAACACGGCAAAGATTTTTTTTTGCAGTAAAGGGATTAAATCGGTTCTAACACTTTTCATTTTTTTACCATGCAAAAACAAAAAAAATGAACAATGACAAATTTTTAAATCGGACTAAGACCGTAATGATCAATTGGAGTCTATTAACAAAAAAAAAGCCCTTTTGTCCGATTTTTAAGGAAGTTTTGGGAAGTAGGACTGAAAAAATAATGAAAATTGAAAAAAAACATATTTGTAGTATTCGAAGGGGAAAAGATGGGATGTGGGTTTTGGGATGAGTGGTCGCGCAGCTCGGGCGACGATATAAGCCCCGGCAGCGAGGCCCAGGCCACTTGAATGTACCGTCAAATGGGTTAACGTAGTTTTTATTTTTGTGGGGTTTGAGTGAGATGGTGGGGCCCCAGTTCCTTTCCACGGAGGTGCCGGTGAACCTTTTTTGGAATCAATCTTCATTTATCGGGTTGGGGGCCAGCACTTTAGGGCGGTTTTTGGCCACCCAGGGGGTAGGTAGGGAACAAGGTAAGTTCCCTTTCCCAAAGGGGAAAAAACGCGGCGGCGGTGACTCGAACCCCAAATTCAGATTGCCGTCGGACAGTTTTGGTAGGTAATAGGGTCCCCAACATCAGAGGGTAAATTTGTAACCACGTAAGTATAAAAAATTTAAAAAGTGTATATATTAATATATATATAAAAAAATTATAAATATAAATTTTATATATTAATATGAATTGATATATATATTTTAAATAGTATTATTTAAAATATGGGGCCCGGTGGCAAAAAATTAGAGCGTCGGTCCAGACGTCAGACGGTAATCTGAGTCGAGGGTTTTAAGTCAACCCGGCCCCGGGACATTTCCCTTAGCAAGGGAATTACCCGATTTTCCTACCTACCCCCTGGGGGCCAAGCGCCCAAGTCAGGCTGGTCCCCCGCCCACCGCCTAAATTGCCAAGAAAAATATGGAAGCCCATGACTCAAAGGCGCGGTGCCGAATGGTTGGCGTCGGATGACGACGGCAATTGGTTGGGGGGTTGAGGCACCGGCCCGGGGCGTTGTTCCCCGGGGAGGGAACCCCTTGATTGCCTACCCCAGCCACGGGGGCCAAAACAGCCCCCAAACAGTGTGGCCAAGCCCGGATAAAATAGGAGAAATTTCCCAAAAAAGGGTAAACGGGACTTCCGTGGGGGGAAAGGGAAATGGGGACCTACCCCATATCACTCCAAAAGCATCACAACATGAAAAAATACAAAAAAGATCATGCTGTGACCCCAAAGGGGGCCAGACAGAAAACCCACCGTTTTAAAAAAGAAAAATCATCAAGAAACAACGGCGGTCAGCATGAACTACAGTTTTAAAAAAAGAAGAAAATCAGAGGTTCCCGAACATACTTAGATCAGTTCTTTTGGGGCCCTTTAAACCACTGAAACACTGAACATATTGAATTAAAAAAGTAAAAACAAATTAAAAAAGAACAAAAAGAAAATCTGGTGCTGGTTTAAAAAAACATGACCAAACTTTTGGGAACATTTTCTGCAATAGAATGTGATTTTTTGGAACCAGTTTACAGAAAAAAGCCCCTTAAAAATTAATATTTGATTTGTAACCCCAAATTTTTTAGCTTGATTTTTTTCTAATAAGATTACTGTCGTATTACCGGATGCTAATTTTAAAAGAAACATAAAAACAAAACATAAGTACATTTCAAATATTCAGATAAAAAGAGAAACAGAAAATATATGCAGAAAAAAAAAAATATTTAAAAAAAAACAAAATTTAAATGTTTTTTCGCTTTGTACCCATAGTGCCAAATCACTGCCAGACAAAAGAACTCTTAATGATTTGTTAATACCCCTTTGGCATTGGAGCAAGCTCGATAATATTTTAAGACCGGACGTGATGCACCCCGCACAACCCCCGGCTTCCAGCATAGGAGAGGGGTTTTCGGTAATGTGGGGTATTGGCGTCCTTTGAATTTTCAATCCCTTTATGACAGGGAATCGGGGACAGAGTATGGCTGAAAGGGTATAAGTATTTAAAGAAAAAAAAATAAATGGTCCTTTAATAAAACGAGCAGTTAGAAAGCCATAGAGTTTTTGAGAAAAGGGGTTCCCAAGGGGTGAGATATAATGATTTACATAATTTTAAAAAATTTTTTGAAAATTTTTTGGGGTAGTAGTTCAGCATCTTTTAAATAGGAAAAATTTAGCAAGGGAGGAGGAAAAAAAATAGAAAACCAGATTGAAAATTAACTTTAGATGACAATTAGAAAAGAAAATAAAAAATTATTCTTTATCAAAACAAAAATTATTATGATCTTAATTAAGGACGCACATAGAAAAATTACCCCTTGCAAACAAGGGGTGCGTCCAAAAAAAGAGTTTAGAATTTCGGGGTTGGTCTTTTTCTTTTAAAGGGCCCGGAAGGGGGGCATGGTTTTATTTTAGGGTTTTTTTTTTTTCTACAGGTGATTGAATGTTTAAAAAATTTGAAAAAGAGAGGCTTTTGGGACAGAAGCCCCTAATCAGTTGTGTAGGGGTGAGTGCTAGGGTGGGAAATTTTGACCCTTTTTAAACCCCCCGAGGCCAGGGTGGCAAAACACCAGTGTCCCTGTGGTGTTATTATTCATTTTATCCTTAGATGGTCCACAAATGCTTTGTCACCCTACTATTTCTTTCTTCCCGCTCCCCTTTTTCATCAATTTAAAAAGAGACATTTTTATTGCCCTTGATATTAGAAAAAAAAATCTGAACATCAAAAAAAGGGTGAATAAAAAAAGGTTA
>NC_051395.1:185088-190088 GCF_015228065.2 Penaeus monodon
CCGAAGGCTCAGATGACACACCCCTCGGGTATAGCATGGCTTGACAGGTCCCTTAACGAAGTGAGCCAGCCCTTACCACCTCGCTGCGACTCCTCTCTCGTCTCTCCCCTCGTATTCTTCCTATTTGGACTTGGAGCCACGTGTCCATGAAAGAAATAGACTTATGTTTGGTATCCTCTCTCTCTCACTCTCTCTCTCTTTGTCTCTCTCTCTCACTCTCTGTCTGCCTCTCTCTCTCTCTCTCTCTCTCTCTCTCTCTCTCTCTCTCATCCTCTCATCTTCCTCTCTCTCTCTCTCTCTCTCTCTCTCTCTCTCTCTCTCTCTCTCTCTCTCTCTCTCTCTTCTCTCTTCTCTCTCTCTCTCTCTCTCTCTCCTCTCTCTCTCTCTCTCTCTCTCTCTCTCTCTCTCTCTCTCTCTCTCTCTCTCTCTCTCTCTCTCTCTCTCACTCACTTACTCTCTCTCTCTCTGTTTCCCTTCCTCCCTCCCTCACACACACACACACACACAGATCTCGACGAGCGCCCGGGCGATCTCCTCGAGCGTGGGGCGCTGGTCGTATTCGCCCCGAGCCGCCAGCGCCTGTATGGCCGCCGGCGGCGCCTATATGTAACCCAGCTTTATATATGTGATGTTACTGAAATGTGTATGCCAATGTTATTCTATTTATCTGTTGTTATACTCTACATGACTTGTATAATCTTATGTATTATCACATGCCTATATTCCCACACACACATACATATAAGTATGTCCATTGCTTTACCTGTTTATTAGTCTCTCGTTGCCACACTAGACATTCCAATGTTGTGTTGTCTATCCCCTTCCACAAGAGCTATGCATTGTTGTAACACTACCTTTCATCACCAGTGATTCCCATATGTTAAGCACGTGATCTATGCCCATCTTTAGACCACTGTAGGAGATGACAGGCAGACTCTCTGCGGGGAGCCAAGGAGCAACACCCCGCTCCTTGGCACAGCCGTACTCCATCATTACTATACAAATAAAGGAGTCAAGACACCTTGGTCGTCTACCTTACACCCTAAGCTCGCCACCTAGCATACTCTTGTAGGGCCCATCATTCCGGCTCTTACATTATATATATATATATATATATATATATATATATATATATATATATATATATATATATATATATATATATATATATATATATATCCTCTTCAGATGAATAATAATTCCCTTCGTATTGTCCTTCGTGTTCGCCACTTGCCCGGTGGTTGCACGTCCTTTTAGACAGTATGAGCAAGCTCTGATTCCCTCCAGGAGGAGAAAGAACCAAGTCAAGTTTTTATAGTTCTAGATTGGGCATTCCTTTTCCTAATTGTGAGCGTCACCATTTATTCAATAGCATCCGTCGCGCTAAATTAGATGTTGATGATGCGTTTCTTCATGTTCGTAAGTCACTTAGATTGCTTAGAGAAGTCACCCTGCTCAGTTTGTTGACGACCTGTTAGCCATTGCTGCGCGTAGAGCTTCCTTTGAAAGCGAACGTCATCAAAGATCTCTCCCCAAGAAACTTAAAGTTGTCATGTTAAATCCGATTCTTGATTTATTTAACGATTTCAGAGGCTTACCCCGACATTATTTCTCGGTCACTAAATCACTTAAACGTAATTTGGACATTAT
The DNA here is from genome assembly GCF_015228065.2 of Penaeus monodon. Classification (NCBI taxonomy): domain Eukaryota; kingdom Metazoa; phylum Arthropoda; class Malacostraca; order Decapoda; family Penaeidae; genus Penaeus; species Penaeus monodon. The sequence goes on from NC_051395.1 coordinate 186,739, forward strand.
AATTACCAAAGCCGACAAAGGTAATAACGTAGTTATCCTTAATAAATCTGATTACATAAGCAAAGCTCATTCCCTCCTGAACGACAACTCGACGTATCAAAAACTGCGCTCAAACCCTTACCCTTTTGTCACGGAATCATTTCGTAAAAACGTATTGCTGCCTTATGACCTGACTTTAAATTCTTTGATCGCGTTGTTTATGACCGTATGTTTATGGCCTTCCTAAAACTCACAAACAGGGTGTCCCTCTAAGGCCTATTATTTCGTCTTGCAACTCGGTTACCCGGCTAGCGAGCGTTTTATCTTCTTTTATGGGGTTCTTTTCTGAGAGTCATATTAAACATTCGATGGATTTCATGGATAAGGTTAGAAACCTGCCGACGCACGGTAAGAAATTAGTTTAGATGTAGATTCCTTGTTTAGTAATGTCCCGCTTGACGATGTGTTAGAATTTCTTGAAAGAAAACTTTCTTCAGCTCGTGCAAAGATCCCTATTCCGATCAATTGCTTTATCGATCTCATTCGTTTGTGCGTCACGAATAATGTCTTTACTTTTGACAGCGCATTTTATAAACAAATCGATGGTATCGCGATGGGAAGTAGCTTAAGCCCGGGTCTTGGGAATTCATACATGGAGATGCGTGAATCTGAACTCCTTCCATCTATTCTTCCTTCCGACACAATTTGGTTTCGTTATGTTGATGATATATTTTCTTTGTGGCAAATGAACCGTTCAGATTTCGATGATTTTTTTTCAGCAAACTCAACAACCTCGTGCGTACTATCAATTTTAAAGTAGAATGGGAAGATTCAGAGAAATTACCTTTTCTCGACATACTTTTCTTTATTCAATGTAAATAGCTCGCTTAAATTTTCGGTTTACCGTAAACCTACTCACACCGCTAATTATCTTCACTTTTTCTCGAATCACCCGTTGTATGTTAAAAAGTCAGTAGTCTCGTCCATGTTCCTTAGTGCATATAGGATTTGTGACAATGAATTTATTGATCGGGAGCTCGACGTCTTTTTTTAAACTTTTTCGAAATAAGGATATCCTCGTTTTTTCTTAAATCAGGCACATTCATCTGCGAGATGGAAATTTTATACTCATTCCCGTAATTCTCAACAGGATAGTGTAGTAATATATTAATTATTCCGTATAACCCTCCCTCGATGAAAAACGGCACATATTTATAGGCGCTGGTATTGGCATTGTTTTTACATGTCCGAATACGTTGTGTAATACTTTGGTTAAGCACAATGCAGCTAGCGGTGCGCTTGAGACTTCTCCTGGTATTTACACTATACCTTGTAAGGACTGCCCGAAGTTTTACATAGGTGAGACCGGTAGAGCTTTTGAGAAAAGAATTAATGAACATAAACGTAATGTTAGATTCGCTAGAGAATCAAATGCGTGTTTCGTTCATTTACGTGATGAAGGTCACCGGCCTAACTGGAAAAACGCTAACTTAATTAATAAAGCAGCAAATTCGTACGAAAGAAAAAGGCTAGAATCTCAATTAATTAGGAAAATGCCTAATTTCAACTTGAGTGCTGGTCAATGGGGCTTGGATGATCTTACCTCCTCGTTAGTTAGTAAAGCCTACCCCAGACTCTTCGACCTGTCATTCTAACACTGTATATACTTGCCAAAATTATCTCCTTGTAAGCCTCCGGGTTAGTACAGTGGTAACGTGTCGGCCTCTCATTCGAGGGGTCAGCGGTTAGCGCCCCGCCCAGGCGCGAGATGTTGCAATTGTCGCCTGGAGGTTACTGCTGTGGCTGGGCACCATGACGGTAAGGACTAGGTTCAGCCGAGTCAGCCCCTGCTGACATACGTGAGCGAGTCGGCACTGGTCGACACAGGCCGGGCTCCCCTTATGGGTGTAGCCTGGGCGAGGCTAAGCTTCGCACATTGGACTTATCCTTATCTCCTTGTATCCATTTCGGTTCATTATTCGTCTGAAGAGGATTTAGTTTCATTTTCTACTGTGGCTGTTTCCCATTTCATATATATATAAGTATTAGGGCACCGAACCGCGGTTGATTAGGAAGGGCTTCCAATCAGGCAACGGTGGTACTGCCAAATAACCTCTCAATAGTGAAACAAGACAGGCCTATGTCCTGCAGTGGAATAATGCCTGTTAAAAAAAAAATAATAATAATAATCCTCTCTCTCTCTCTCTCTCTCTCTCTCTCTCTCTCTCTCTCTCTCATATATATATATATATATATATATATATATATATATATATATATATATATATATACACACACACATATATACACATCATCATCAATAACGGTATGCTCATGTTTGAGCAGCCGTGGACCTCTCCACCATCCTCCGCTACTCAGCTTGATCTTGCGCTTTTCTTTCCACTTGTACCATCGACAGCCCGCAAATATCTTTGATGTTGTCGCTCAGTCTTGTCTTCGGTTTGCTTCTTCCTCTGTTTCCTATCACCATCCCTGTAAGCAAGTTTTTCTCAATACTTTCACTTCTCATCACATGACCAATAAACTTTAGTTTCCTTTTGTTCAAGATGTCCAACAGCCAGTCTTTACAATTTATTTTTCTTAGCACTTCATCATTCGTTTTCTTTTCTGTCCAGTTAATACGCAGTACCTGTCTGCAACAAAACATTTCAAAACTATTGACCTTTTTCTTGTCTATCTTCTTCAGCACCCAACACTCAGAACCATATGACGCAATTGGGAAAACTAATGAGTTCAATAACCTCAGCTTTGTCCATAAGGTAATGCTTCAGTCTTTCCAGATGTTATTGTGAGCAACTGTGGCATCTTTGGCAATAGCAACTCCTCTTTCCATTTCCGGTGAAACATCATGTGTGTTAGCAAAAACAGCTCCAAGATAAGTGAACTCTCACATTTTCCACAACCACTCCATTGATTGTAACATGCTCACCATCGTTCATTGCTGGTTATCTTTGAATCTTCATGGTCTTAGTTTTCCTGGCATTAAGAAATAAACCAGCCTTTTCGCTTGCTTCTCTAACTTTATCTAGTAGCTGCTGCAGTTCAATGACACTGCTGGCAATCAAAACCACATCATCGGCGCATCTCAGACTTGATACTCTGTATCCTCCAACATCTACAGCTCCTTCAAAATTCTCCAGATCACCTCTCACAATTCATATACATATACACAGTCTGTAATGACAGGGGGAAGGCTATCCTAGTGCGCTGTCACCAATGTAATGATGTGTGGGAAGTGTATCCCACTTGCTGCCGTCTGCGTAATAATGTGGGGAGTTCCCCTTTGATGGTACTGCTGCTTTGGTTTTTGGGAGTTGAGTTAAAGTTGTCACAGCTTCTATAGTTAATTA
>NC_051395.1:200088-203018 GCF_015228065.2 Penaeus monodon
TTTAACCCCAAACAAATAATGTCAAATTATTTTCTTTGGCACTGGAGAGAGAGAGAGAAAGAGAGAGAGAGAGAGAGAGGGGGAGAGAGAGAGAGAGAGAGAGAGAGAGAGGGAGCGAGATGGAGGGAGGGAGAGGAGAGAGAGAGAGAGAGGAGAGAGAGGAGAGAGAGAGGAGAGAGAGAGGAGAGGGGAGAGGAGAGACGGAGGAGAGAGAGAGAGGACGGAGGAGAGAGAGAGAGAGGAGAGAGAGGGGGGGAGAGGAGAGGGGAGAAGAGAGAGTAGAGAGAGAGGAGAGGGGGAGGGGGAGAGAGAGAGAGAGAGAGAGAGAGAGAGAGAGAGAGAGAGAGGAGAGAGAGAGAGAGGAGAGATGAGAGAGTGAAGAGAGAGAGGAGAGGGAGAGGAGAGGAGAGAGGAGAGAGGAGGGGTGGGGTGAGAGAGGAGGAGGAGAGGAGAGAGGAAGGGAGGAGAGAGAGAGAGAGAGAGAGAGAGAGAGAGAGAGAGAGAGAGAGAGAGAGAGAAGAACAAGAAAATAAGTCCTCAGCGCTTCCAAAGAATCCCCATAAACACACCCCTCCTCAAGCAGCAGTGCGATAGCCAAGCGATCCTAAAAGATCGGAAACTCCCATGACCAACGTGAACTCGAGCTGTTCACCTGCTCCTTTGCTCCCTCCTCTCCCAGCGCCGAACACTCGGAAGTCGACCACTACGGCAACGTGCACCTCATCGTTTACCCGGACGGAAATGTACTGTGGGTTCCTCCGTCCATTTTCCGCGCAGAGTGCACCTTGGACTTCACCTACTGGCCTTACGACACGCAGAAGTGTAGGCTGTTCTTCGGCTCCTGGACGAAGAACGGCTGGGAAATCGACATTCAATTGTTCCGTAACAACACTGCCGTAAGTACAGATTTCATGGAGCTGGACGTTTATCTCTCTCTCTCTCTCTCTCTCTCTCTCTCCTCTCCCTCTCTCTCTCTCTCTCTCTCTCTCCCTCTCTCTCTTCTTTTTTTTTTTTTTTTTTTTTTTTTTTTTTTTTTTTTATTACACGGTGTACACGATGTTTGATTCGTCACAGGGGATTGTGAAAAATGATTGCAGTCATTATTGACGTATAGATATATGTATTTAAATATTTATTTAAGCATGTATGTACTCATATGCATTGAAGCACATAACAGCGGCGAGAGGCCTCCCTGAACAGACAGAGGCCCCGCTGCACTTATTATTTTGCCTTTTGGGTGCTATTTCCGTTAGTAAAAGGATTTGTGCATACCAGGGAAATTGTGGCTTAAAGCAAGCTATGATAGAAGAAGACGCTGCTGTACGCAAAATTCTGTAAGAGCAGTGCCTGAAATGAAACTTTACAATGTCGTAGGTTTAGATTGAATCTTCTTCAGCATTTCAATGCTATCTTACGTTGAAACGTTATTCCTCTTCATTTATACATTTTTATCTCTTTGTCACAAAGGATTCTGTTCTAGGAAAGAGACCGTGGCTTTACCTGGATGTATCTGAAAGACAAACATGTCATTGCACAGAGGATGTAAGGCAGTACTCATATTAAATCCATAATCGTGACTTCACTCACAACACTGACGACTTCAGCATTCATCCATCAGCTCCTCGTTTCAGCTCTACCAGGGATCATTTCTGAAGTACTCCCACGTATGGCAGTTTGTGGGTGGCAAGATGAACCGATTTGTCAACACCTATGCGTGTTGCCCCGAACCATACGTAACCATCGCGGTCGAGCTGAATATTCGCAGAGTTTCGCCTTCCTTTGCGTCCACTGTCATTGTTCCTGCTTTGGGTAAGGACATGCGAATATACATACATACATATATAGATAGATAGATAGACAGACAGATAGATAGATAGATAGATAGATAGATAGATAGATAGATAGATAGATATAGATAGATAGATATATGTATATGTGTGTGTGTGTGTGTGTGAGTGTGTGGTGTGTGTGGGTGTGTGGGGTGTGTGTGTGTGTTGTGTGTGTGTGTGGTGTGGTGTTGTGTGTTTTGTGTGTGTGTGTGTGGTGTGTGGAGTGTGTGTGCTGGTGTGTGGGGTTGGTGTGTGTGTGTGTGTGTGTGTGTGTGTGTGTGGGTCTGGGGTGTGTCTGTGGGTGTGTGTAAAGCAATGTACACACATTATATATATATAAAATATATATAATATAATTTTTATATATATATATATATATATATATTTTATATATATAATATATATATGAATAGCAAAACACTCTTCCGTGCTGATACAATGGGAAAAAAAACCCACAATACAAAAACTAGAAAATTTATTGAAAGTGAGACTACAGTTTCGAAATCCACCTGTATTCTATCTTCAGGTCTGAAGATGGAATCCAGGTGGATTTCGAAACTGTAGTCTCACTTTCAAAAAATCTAGTTTTTTGTATTGTGGGTTTTTCTTCCACATATATATATATTATATATATTATATATATAATATATTATTTTATATATATATTATTAATATAGTATATTTAATATATATTATATATATATATATATATAATATATATTATATATATATATATGTGTGTGTGTGTTTGTGTGTTGGCTTGTTGTTGTGTGTGTGGGTGTGTGTGTGTGGGGTGTGTGTGTGTATGTGTTTTGTGTGGGGGGGTTTTTTGTGGTGTGTATGTGTGTGTGTGGCGTGTGTTGTGTGTGTGGTGGGGGGTGTGTGTGTGTGGGTGTGTGTGTGTTGGGGTGTGGTGTGTTGGTATGTGTGTGTGTGTGTGTCTGTGTGTTCGTGTGTGTCTTGGGTGTGTGTATGCATAAAGTACACCATTATATTATAAAATATTTTATATAAAATTTTATAATAAAAAAATAAAATAAATTTTTTAATGAATATCAAAACACTTCCGTCTGATAAATGGAGAAAACCCAATCAAAAAAA
>NC_051395.1:203118-220618 GCF_015228065.2 Penaeus monodon
CTTTTTTTTGGGTCTGAAATGTGTCTTCCTACACATTCCGTGTATAATAATGCATTTCGAATATTCCCCCCCTCACCCCCAACACTTGTTTCCCCCCCCCCCCCTATTTGGAATCCATTTTTAATAGATACAGTTTTATTTCAATTTTCTTTAGCTTTTCCAAGTCATGTAGGTCCTTTCGCAGGTACCATTTTAGTGCTCTGGTCCACCCTCTCGACCATCAGCAGAAACCAGAGCCCAAAATTTTATATACAAATTCATATTTTGTCCCCAGGTTTTTAAATACTTCCTTGTGACTTTTTTGGAATCTCATAGAGTTCTAAACCCTCACTTTCTGTCCTCATGTTTTCAATAGATGTTCTCAAGCAGAATGGGTGGTTAGGCCACATTTTTTTCATGCTGTATTTTTAATGTTTTTTTATTATTATTATATATTTAAGTTTTATTATTTTTAATTATTATTTTTATTATATTATTAATAAGATTATTATTTTAATTTTTATTTTTAATTATTATTTATTATTATTATTATTATTATTATTATTATTATTCTACTTTTATTATTACTATTATTATTATTATTACTTTTAAATTATTATTATTATTAATTGTATATTATTATCATTATTGTTAATTTTATTATCATTAATTTTATTATCATTATTTTTATTATCATAATTTTTTTATTATCATTATTATCATTATCATTATTTTTATCATCATTATTTTTATCATCATCATTTTTATCATCATCATCAGCAGCATCATCATTTATTTTGTTTTATTATTTTTTTAATAATTATTATATTTCATTCTAGTTATTATTATTTTAAATATCATCATCATCATCATCATAAGCATATCCATAATATAATCACAAAATAAATTATAATCATTATCATTATTTTTTTTGTTGTTATCATCATTTTTTACATTGTCATCATCTTATCTTTAACATAATCATCATCATTATCATTATCATCATCATCATCATCTTTGTCTCATTATCATTATCTTTATTGTTATTTTATTTTTGTATGTGATTAAGCTTCATATGTTTGGTGATCACACGTTAGCAGTATAGAAAATACATTTTCATCTGGCTGCTTACTCTATGCCTTTCAGGATACAATCAGTGGGGCTTCTTTCCAGTTGACCTTTGAGAACGCATTGTCCGTGTTCATGATTTTTGCAAGTCATATCAGTTTTAATTAACTTTTCCAATACAGGACGAAATACCCACAAAGAGAAGGTGAAAAAATTCTTGGCGTTGGACAAGTGCCTGCCTGGGCGTGACTTCCTACAAGTGTAGAAGTGCAGAATGCGGGACCTCTAGAGTTGAGCTATGATCCCGAATGGCTGACTATTCTACGACTTACCAACCACCTTCTCTCTGTTGGTACACGGACTGTCTACATGCCGGGGCCGGGAGGGTCCGGGGGTTTAATTTTATGACGTGGTGATTGGGGTTCTGTCTGCATCCACACAAGATGATTTGTCGGGTCCTGGTCTGATCCTGGGAACTTGACTGTAAGCTGGTTTTTTTTTCGCATTGTTATTGGACGGACCCTAGTCTTGGGCCCAAGCAGCTTTGGCACCAACTGGACCCCCAGCAACCAACCCGGGGCCCTTGGCCTAAGAGGAGTTGTGAAGCCTGAATGCCACTAGGGTCTTGTGAGGGTTCGATGATCCAGTCCATGGCTGTAATGTGGTGCTGGCCACAGCATCAGGCAGCTAAATTAGTTCTATTTTTAATTATATTTTTTTCTTGGAAGTGTGGTGGGGAGAAAATATGGAGGAACATGGTGGAATTACTGGCAGTCACAGCGGGTGCTGAACTGTTGTGAACTTCACTGTAACTAAAAATTGTAAAAGTATATTTTTGCAGTGTTTTCAGGGAGTGTGTTGTGGGTACTTAGTTACGTAAAAATGATAAATGCTCAGGAAGGGATTTTGATATAAAGGGTGGTATTAAAATTTTAAAATTAGTTCTGAACAAGCTAGATAAGTTAGGGCATTTGCATGATAGGGACCAATAGATATAAACACAGGATTTTACCACAATTTAAAGTACAGGGGTAACTTTTATTGTAAGTACATATATGGTATATATATATAAATGAATAGTAAAATATCATTATGAAAATGCACCTACTACTTTTTTTTCTCACAGATACCATTTCACCCCTACAAAGGAAGAGATTGATGACACTATCCAGATGATGGGATGCAACCTGGGGGTTTCCCCAAAGCTTTGTTCCAACAGCACAGTTTATGAAAGTAGCCAAGGCAACCAAGATGGGCAGGTGAATATGCCCCAGCCGCTACTCACCCAGACGATAGCTTTTTGTGATAAGCTTGGATTGGATGACCCTTTTGGCCATTTTACTTGGAGCCAAGAGAAAAGCTCAGTCATCACCAAAGTTGTCACCCCCCAGCAAAAAGTCTAAATGACCGGAGCTTAATATTACGCTGGACTCCCCCAAGTTTTCAAACAATCCAGATGAGGTTAGATAGTTTGACTTTTATTGAGAGTGATGTATGTGGAAAGAAAGGGTAAAAATAATGGCATATTCTGTCTGCTGACTATGAAAACCATCAGGATAGCTTGTTTTTGCAGTATCAGTGAATAAAATAGAATCATATTTAAACAAACAACACTATTGGTCTTTCATACAGTTGAGTTAAGTGATGCTGATGATGATGATGATGCGATATTGTAATGGAAATGACATTACTTCATGGGGGTCAAGACAATGCTGAAGCCAGTGCTGAAGCAGCAATTGAGGAGGGTGTAAGTCCCATCAGAAGAGATTCCTTTTCCACATCGCAGAGTCCCGGAATGCAGCCAACAGCCAGCTCTCCACGGTAAGGCAATTTCAAGGGAAAAATGAAAAACCCGAAGGAACTGGGTTTCTGTTGTTGGGTCATTTTTATATGAAGGATTATTTTCTATTTAGTATGATTTCATGCTACAGCTTGACTTTTTAATGAATGCTTAAAATTTTGCTTTATTTGTCTTGATGGAAAGGTTTGCAAAAAAGTAAACGATTTCTGCAGGCTGAAAATAACCTGGAAAAACGACGGGGCCTCTTGCTGTCGGAACCTAAAAGTGACAACAGAAAATCTCCAGTTCCTTTCAATTTGAATCTTCATCAGCTTCATCTTCACTAAGTGAGAGTGAATCAAGTCCGGGGGAGAAGCCCACAGGCCAAACGGACTAATGAAGCAAGTGACAAGGAAATGTCCCAGACGGAAACCGTGTCATCGTCATCCACCAGCGGGGACAACATGCTAGGAATGAAGAAATTCAAGCGAAGAAATCAAGCCATATATTCATCGGCAGAAGAAGACATGTAAAACTATTGAAAACAGGTGCATGATTCTTTGGTGAATGTGAAGTGAGCTGATATTTTTAATGTCTCATAATGAGAAGAGATTGGATTTGCTCTGTCCAGTGAAGGTGTGTGAATGAATTTTTGAAATCCATTGTTCATGAATGGATTAAAATTGTATGTTACTTTTTTTATATTTTTATAATACAAAGTGGCAATACTGTTTTGTCTAGTGCTAAGGTGCAAATTTTGTAATCTCCCATGATGTGCAGACAGAGGGGTTTGACAAGGAATGAATGACTTTTGATTGCGTAAATATGTAAAAATACTCTTAAAATTCACAGGTATTGTGTGATCTGGTAAAAAAGTTTTTAAAATTTGCTTCATTTTGTTGCACATTTTACTTTTTGTTTTCATCGTAGTAACATTGATTAATGCAGTTTTGCAGAAATGTTTTTATTATCAGAGATGAGGAAATTTTTTGTAACAAGAAGTTAACAGGTTTTTTATGTAGACTTTTTAATGCTTCAGGTCCTTGAATTTTGTTATTTTACCCAAAAAACACATTCTGTTTTGAAAATCAGCTGTCACACATTCTTGAATTTTACAAACTCAGCCATGTGTGATTTTAATTATTAAATCTGCAGCATTTTTGTTTCTCGAGCAGTCGAGCAGTTTTTCTCTCTGCTATATAGACCATTTAATTCTTGTTCGATCCTTTGTTCTCCTTTTAGCATAACCTCCTCAGTCTCTTTGTAAAACGGCTAACTTCGAAAAACGTTAGTTTGTTTTCCCCAAAAGATCATGAAAATCAAAAAGAGAACCTTCACAAGGATGAAGTGAATATTGAAAACTATTTGTACTTTGAGGAGATAAAAAAGTTCTGGGTGCAGCCACAACATGACAAAGCATTTCAAAGTTTTGGTTGTGTAATGAAATAAATTTTGTTCATCTTTTCATCTTCTTGCTCTTCTTCACATGTTAAACCACTGGTTTCTTTTTTTCTTATATTTCTTTATTCTCTTGGCATAGGTTCACCTTTTCTCTTGCATGTTTCTTAAATTTTCTTTAATTCAGAAAAGACCATTATTTTAATACTTTCAACTACTATGTTTTCATACATTATGTATTGAAGACAGTTTTATTAATCATAATAGGATATCATTTTTGTTTGAGTTTATTTGTGAAAGAATATCTTTTACTTATGAATAGTTGTGTCATTATTTATTTATTGATACATAGAAAATGTAAAAATATGGAAAAATCATATTTAAAAACTTTTTGTATATTGTTTTTTTTCCCTTTTAATTTTTGTTATCTATTAAATTGGCACATTATTTGTAAAAAAGGGAAAAAAATGAACAATTTAATCTTTTAAAGTAATTATACTCAAGCAATATGCGGGGTAAAAAAGTAGCAGGAGAAAAGAATAAATTAGAATCCATTTAAAAAAGTCATACAGTAAATAAAATTGTCTGCAAAAAAGGGTTAGTTTCAAATCTTTGTCTCCCACATTACGGGTCAATGCATTGGTCCCTTTAGAATGAGCCCAAGTAAGGGGATTATCCTTAAGGTAGATTTGGTGAGGGTCAACTAGGGGACCCACATCAAAGTTGCGCATTAAACCCAAATAAAATCTATTTCATGTCATATTTATATGTTGAGCACCCACAAGTACTGCAAAAAAGACCTCAACATGCTTTGAGTTTGGGAAATTTCCCTTGGGGGGTTTCTTGTTTTTAAACTAAAGGGTTTTGTATCTTCACAGCAATAAAGTGCAGTGTTCTAAACCGATGGCCTTTTGACATGGGAAATGGCACCAAAACCACGTAAAGGTTTGTTGGGAACATAATTGGACCCCTTTGCAAAGACAAACCCTGAAACTTTTCCTTCCATGGCAGTTTGCTAGGTGTCAAATCGGAAAAAATATTTTTTTTTTGTCATGGTGCGGGCATAGGTAAACTGTACATAATGCTATATGACCTTGATGTTGGACATTTATTTGTTTTAACTAGAACTTTTAGGGGACAAGATGCAATATTACAGGGCCCAGTATATTATAATTTACATATAAAATACCATTAATCATTTAGAATGGATTTGTAATATGACATATTTGTCAGAATAACTTTTGTAATATTGAAGCTCAAAGAAATAACATATCTCCCTTTTCATAGAAAGGGTAAATCAAAATGAAAAAAAAAAAGAAAAAGAAAAAAACAAGACAAGACAAACAAGACAAACAAGGGGCAAACAAAAAAACAAGAAAGACAAGACAAGACAAAACAAAAACAAGACAAGACAAGACAAGACAAGACAAACGGGGAAAAAAAGGAAAGGAAAGGAAAGGGAAGGGAAAAGGGAAAAGGAAAAAAAAAAAAAAAAAAGAATAAAGAAGAAAAGAGAAGAGAAAGAGAAGAGAGAGAAGAGGAGAAGAGGAAAAGAGGAAGGGGGGAAAAAAGGGGGGAAGGAAAAAGAGGGGGAAGAAAAAGGGAAGAAGAAAAAAATAGGAAGAAGAAGAAAAGGAAAAAGAAGAAGGGAAAAAAGAGAAGAGGAAGAAAAAGGGGAAAAGGGAAAAAGAAGAAGAGGAAGAAGAAAAAAGAGGAAGAGAAGAAGAGGAAGAAGAAGGGGAAAAGAAAAAGGAAAAAAGAAGGGGAAGAGGAAGAAGAAGAAGAGGAAGAAAAGAAGAGGAAGAAAAAGAAGGGCAAGAAGAAAAGAAGAAGAAAGGGGGAAGAGAAGAGGGAAGAAGAGAAGAAGAAGAAAAGGAAGAAGAAGAAGAGGAAGGGAAAAAGAAAAGGGAAGAAAAAGAAGAAGGAAGAAGAAGAAGAGGAAGAAGAAGAAAAGGAAGAAGAAGAAGAGGAAAGAAGAAGAAGGAAGAAAAAAAGAAAAAGAAGAAAAAGAAGAAGAAAAATTAATATAAATATATATATATATATATTATATATATATATATATATATATTATATTAATAAAAATTATATATATATAATTCCTTCCTTTATATCAGGGTGATTGGGTCCAGGCCTGTAGGCGGGAAAATGTGGGCCCGAAAAAAAGTGTTTTTAAGGTGTTAAATTTTATAAACTCTACTATTATTTATTTCATCTTCAACAAAAAGGGGTAAAGGGAGTATTTTTTGTAAAAAAATTTATTAAATTCCACGGAAAGGTAGGTTCTGAAATTCATGAATTTTATTTTTTAAATTTGATTTTTTAAAAACATTTTTGGGATTTGGATTGCGGGAATCAAATATAGCAACAATTGGTGGAAATTAAAATAGCTCAAAAAAGAGGAAAGGGGCCCTTGAGATTTTCCACCACATATATTTTGGGAAAAAATAAAGCTTAAAAAAACCATTAAAAAGGATTTTTTGATAAGGGTTTGGTCCGATGATACAACAAGATAGGGGGTTTATAGCCTTTGCTGAAAAAGCTGGAAGCCTGACCATTTCTTGCACCATGCCCCTCTCACTTGGTATTTTATGCCCCTTTCCCCCTTTATATTTTCGCTATAGTGCTTTACCCCCATAGGTTGTTTTGGGCCTCTAAATCCTTAGTCCCAGTTTGATCAAATTTGGAGACAATTTTAAATTACAACTAGGGGTTTAAAATTCATAGGAGTAAAAGATTTTTATATAAATTTCCAGTTTTCCTTTTACCAGCCAAATGGTACAAAGTAAAGTTTGCTGGTAATGGACAGAATGACAAAATTTCCGTCTATGACATTTCCTTTCAAGTTTATAATAAGAAGTTGTGCAACACATAATGATGCACTAAGAAGGAAAAATCCTTTGTGAGTGTCTAAAAAAAGAGAAAAAGTCCGCCAGATACTTGAAATAAACCTTTAGTTTTAAAAATAAGTTAGAAAAGGAATTGGTGGGGAACTGGTGTAAGGGGTTTACTGTGTAGACAATTTCCCAAAACTTTTACTTATTTCTGAAGCAGTCCTTCGATAAAAATAGATTTTTTTTACGTGATAATTGAAAAAAAAAATAAATTTCAAGGGGGAGATCGGCTCCTTTGAAAAAAATGGCCCAAAACATCGTAAAAAAAAGGAAAAAGATTGAATATTACAAATTTTTTTTTGGGGTCTGAAATTTCTTACCCAAATACTTAACATTTAAAAAATAAGCTAAGGGGATTCCTTGTTAACAGATTCCCAAAAATTTAAAATTTTGATGGTTTAATGGTTTTAACGGTTCATTATTTTTACATCTTCTGAAAACAAAATATTAGGGTTGGATTGCTTGACAACATAAAGTAAATAATGGGAAAGGGAAAAAGAAAAAAGGGGGCTTGAAATTAGTCAAAACCCCCGATTTTAATTAACTATTCTAACACTGAATGTGTGTAGGCCGGGATATATATGTGTGCATATTATATATTATATATATATATATATATTATATATATATATATATATATATTATATATAGATATATAAATATATAATATAATATCTATATTATATATATATATATATATATAATATATATATATATATATATATATATATAATTTATATATATATATATATAAGCCGCGGTGGCCGAATGGTTAGAGCGTCGGACTCAAGACTGTCACGACGGCAACCTGAATTCGAGGGTTCGAGTCACCGACCGCCACGTTGTTCCATTGGGCAAGGAACTTCACCTTGATTGCCTACCTAGCCACTGGGTGGCCAAGCCAGCCCAAGTCAAGTGCTGGTCCTAAGCCCGGATAAAATAGAGAGAAAGATTACCTAAAAGGTACCACCGGCACTCTCCGTGGAAAGTAACTGGGGACCCTACCACGTACTCACTCCAAGATCATCACAACATGAGAACTACAATTAAGTATCATGCTGTGACCACGGCGGCTCAGACATGAACCTACCGTTAAAAGAAGATATATATATATATATATATATATATATATATATATATATATATATATATATATATATGTATATATATATATATATATATATATATATATATATATATATATTAATATATTATTATATATATATATATATATATATATATATATATGTATATATAACGAATATACTAAAATTTAATGCTTTCCTCGAAGCCCGGAACACTAACGTGTGCGGGCCCAAAACTTAAAAAAAGAAAAGAAAGAAAAAAAAGAAAAAAAAAAAACAACGGGTAAAGCTCTAAAATTTTATTGACATACCCCGAGGTGTTTCTTCTTCTTTTATAGGGTTTTAGACTATAGTATAGTCTATATCCTTGGTGTTTCGCTTTCCTTAACGACCAGCCGATCAGAAGGGTTTGTTTACATCGGACTTCAAAACGTGTTCCATACAGGATCGAGGGATCGAAGATTAGTAGCGCGAAGTTTGAATCATCGACAGACTACCCTCTGAGCTTTTTTTCATATGTCAAGTTGTTTTTTTTTTTGTACAGTATGACCATAAGCTTTTCCCAAACCTTTGTAAGAACCTCGGTCTAGTGATCTTTTTGCTCAATGGTTAGATCACAAACCAGTCCCACATTATCAAAATACTTCCACGATAAGGCGATCTTGTCCTAATGTGATCTGCGGTTATCATATCAACCACAGACGTGACAATAATTCATATATATTAGAGCCTAAATTACAACGTTAACTTATGATTAATAATAAAAAGGTATACAGTAGAATATATAGATTTTTAAAAGTGCTATTATTTTTTCCTAGTTCGTAACACATATATCTTAATTCATAAAATTGGAGAGGCGTCATACCCTTCAGCGCGTTACTGGAGAACCAATTTGTGTTTTAGAAAATCCAAGAGGTCCTTCTGTGTTTACTTATTACCGTAAATTACTTTTAATTATTAAAATTCAGAAAATAATGAGACAGTTTCGCGCATTATTGTTGGTATTCCAATCTGCATTACTAATCACATTTATTTTACATATTCCGTAAATCTTTTTTTTCTATCATTCTAATTGCAATGGTATTTTTGTATAAGTTTATAATACTTATCTATTTTTAAACACTATTATTTTTAAAATACATATAATGTCACATAAAAAATCAGCATGAAAACACACGAAAGATTTCCTAGAATGTGAATATATATGTATATATATATATATATATATATATATATATTTTATATATATATATGTGTGTGTGTGGTGTGTGTGTGTGTGTGTGTGTGTGTGTGTGGTGTGTGTGTGTGTTGGTGTGTGTTTGTGTGTGTGTGTGTGTGTGTATATATATATATTATATATATATATATATATATATATATATATATATATATATATTATATAATATATTATATATATATAAGATCATTCGATTGTAGTACTAATGGCCTTTTTGTTAAAAAATTGTTATTCGTTTATTTTAGTAATTTTTTTTCATGATAAAAAAATAGAAATAACACACAAGAAAGGCCTCACATTTACCGATAATTGACGAAAATATCCTCTGCATGTCACCCTCCATGCACTTTCAATAGCTCCATTTTATATATTTTCTGTAAGTTTATTATTATTATTATTATTATTATTATTATCATTATTATTATCATCATCATCATTATTTTTTATAATCATCGCGTTCTCTGTTGACAGAAAATCATTTCCGATTAGTTATTTTGCAACATTAATTTTTCGTACTCATTATCTTTCCTCTCTTTTCGGATGCTAAAATATTTGTTTGGTGCTTTCTCGAAACTATATGCGTTTTTATTTCGTTTTTCCTTTTTCATTTCCATTATTTTTTTTCTTAAACATTTAAAGACATTACTGCTTGTTTGCATTAATTGCCTCCCGTATCGGAACAATACACACTCAATCACTTCCTCTTTTTCCTTTTCAGACTTCTGTGGTCAGTGTGACATGGAATACGTTCGATTTTATATCTAAATATGATTTTATTGCGTCGCTTTTATCATCATAGGTCATTGCAGTATTATTGATAAATATAAATAATCAATCTGAATCAGTCGCACAATGAATTTCAGCTGAACTCAAGTGCCCCAAGTGCGACAGTGACTCGATTGGAAAATGAAATATATTATTTTCGTCGCGACGAAACAAGAATAATTCATAATCGAAAACGCAGATGCAATTTAAAAAATAACTTTTTAGGAATATATGATGTTTTTGAGCTTGAAAGGTTATACCATACACATGATTTTGAAGACATTCATCCCACCGAAGTCAATACCACACGTTGGAAATTCTTACCATGTCGTTCCAGGCGATTGTCATGATTGCATTAGCCATATCATCATCATCATCAAGGGCTAACGCCGGCGGGGGGGCATGGCCGCATCCACCTTCGCTTCCAGCCACGAGGATCCCTCGAGGCGAGTCTCCAGGCAGGCCCACGACCCATCTCTAATTCCTCGGGACAGGTCTCGTCGAGCTGCCCAAGCTATGACCTCCTGGGTCGTCCACACGCCTCCTCCACCCAGGGTTGTCTCGCAAAGAGACAACCTGATGGCAGGTCGTCCACAGGAAACAAGCTAGGTGCCCATATAGCCTGAGTTGCCGATCCCGGATTATACAGTAACAGTCCCATGCCGTCCACGGTAAACGCCGATGGACACCCCCATGAGGCAAAGGGGTATCTTACTCTATCTATCTATCTATTCATCTATCATCTAGATATATAATATATATATATATATATATATAGATATATATATCTATATATATCTATATATAATATTATATATATATGTATATATATATATATATATATAATATGTGTGGTGTGTGTGATGTGTGTGTATATATACATATATGTATTATATATATATATATATTAGATTATATATATTATCTATATATAATTATATGGCATATATATATGGATTGATATATATAATGTAATAATATATAACTGATCGATATTTTATTATTAATGTAGGTTCATGTTGAAGCCGCCGTGGTCACACACACACACACCACACACACACACACACACCACACACACACACAAACACAACACACAACACAACACCACAAAACACCACACACACACACCACACAGGCACACAGACACACCCTACTGCACACACACACACACACACACACACAATATATATATATATATATATATATCTATATATATATAATATATTATATATATATATATATATCATCATCATCAAGTGGCTAACGCCGACGGGGTCGCATGGCCGCATCCACCCTTGGTTCCAGCACGAGGATCCCTCGAGGCGAGTCTCCGGCAGGCACACTGGCCCATCCTAGTCCTCACGACAGGTCTCGTCGAGCTGCCCAAGCCATGATCTCCTAGGACGTCCAACAGGTCTCTCAACCCAGGGTTGTCTCGCAGAGAGAAACATGGTGGGCAGGGTCGTCCATAGGGAGGAGAGCCTAGGTGGCCATATAGCCTGAAGTATGGCGATCCAGAGATTATGCAAGTAAACAGGTCCCCATGCCAGTCTCCGGTGTAACCGCGGTTGGACACTTGGTCCTGCCAACTGTACCCATGATCCGGCGAAAGGGGACTTGTTACAAAAAGCATCAAGGCGAGACTCCAAGGCACTGGATAGTGTTCCAGGTTTCGCTTCCATAGAGCACAAACTGGAAGTATTCAAGGCCTGAAGACACGCAGCTTGGTCCTTCTGGCATAGGTACCACATCTCAAACGCTCTTGTGATAGAGTTCATGGCCTCCTGTTGCCAGACCAATCCGTCTACTGGACTTCCTAGGTTGACAACCCAGAGATATGGACACGCTACCAAAGGTTATGTAAACTTTGCTGTTTTTTTTTTCTGGACTTCAACGTCCCGCCGCAAGCATGGATCGACTGAACGGGTTCCCTAAAGGCCCCCAGTCCTTGAATATTTGGTCTTGTCCAGGAGACCTCTAAGCCTAGGGCTTAGCCTCATGCTAAATGCATCAAGAGCGCCACAGTGACTTCCAAGGACTCAGATAGGTGGCAACATCGTCGGCAAAGTCAAGGTCCGAGACCTTAATATTGCCTAGTGTTGCTCCGCACTGACTTTTGGCTAGTGATCGGCCCATATCCAGTCCATACAACGTGTTGAAAAGTAGTGGGTGCAAGGACACAGCCTTGCATCACCCCTGAATTAACGGGAAAGAAGTTCGACATACCCCCACCAACACTTTACAGCACTTTCAGTACAGTTAGAGCTTGGCAATTCAGGCCAATATCTGTGTCGGAATTCCCCTGAGCCTCAGGAGCCTCCCATAGCGATGTCAAGATGCCACCGAGTCAAACGCCTTCTTGATGGTGGGTCGATGTAGGCTGAAAGCAAACCACGACCAAACTCACGACGGCGTTTCCACAATTACTCGAAGCGCTAGGATAGGCTATTGGGGACTTGCCAGGAGTAAATCCATGACTTGCTCGGTCTCTGGTGACTGAGTAGGTGTTGCGGATCCGTTCAGAAAGAATGTGAGCGAAACCTTGCCTGGTATGCTGAGCAGTGTAATGCCACGGTAGTTGTACGTCCATGATTCCCTTTCCCCTTCCAAGATAGGGATGGACCACGCCCCTCAGCAGGTCAGGGGAATGGTACCAGAATGCCAAATGGCAGTAGGACTGTATCAGGCCCCGAGCCAAGGTTCACCCCCAGCCTTTAGCAGTTCAGCAGGGGAGATCACAGATGCCTGCAGATTTCCCACTCTTCAGCTGGAAATCGCCAGCCTAACCTTGTTTAGGGTAGGAGGTTCTCGCTGATGGGTGGGTCCGGCACATGCACTGAGACAGCGCTTGCATCCAAGCTAACTGTTGGAGGATCCACCTGGTACAAACTGTTCAAAATACTCAGCCCAACGTTCACGGAACCCAACATGATATGAGATGATACGTCCATCGCGGATCGGACTGCAGTCAGTACGTGAGGCGGGCTTAGGGTTCAGTGTTCTCAGGCTTGGTAGGCAGGGCGAAGGTCAGTTACCAAGAAATGGCCTTCTACCTCCTCAGCAAGATTCCTGATGAACTGTTCTTGTCCTTCTCAGCAGATGTCCGAGCCCTACGCACCATGGAACGACGCAAGACTTGATCCATTTAGCCGAGCTCTTTGCGACACGCTCATGGGGGATCTAAACGTGTCTCCAGGGAGATGGTATTCTGCTTGTTCCTTGGGCGTACGCCAAGGACTTCCTGAGCTGCTTCGAGTGTTACGCGTTGAAGGACTCCCACAGAGCAACTGGATCCGTCAGGTTGCTGGTTTCTGGAGAGTCGGTCAGAGGAATGCCGTGGCGGAAACCCACGGGCACATCCTCCTCCCTTAGTCTGTCAAGTGAAACAATAGGGTGGCCATGGAGGGACGGGGAGTTTGAAGTGGACCCGCAGGGTAGCAAAGCCGCCTATGGTCGGTGCCACAGAACTCAGCACTCCGGTAAAACACTGCAGTTCTGGAGGATCCTCCATCGCGTGCTCACAAGGATGTGGTCGATCTCCTTGGCCACTGTAACCCGTATCGCTGTACAATCCAGCGATGCGATTGGAGCGCTGGTACCAGGAGCCAGAGACCTCATTTTCTGGGGACCTAGCAAAGTCCCGGAGAAGGAGTAGTCTCGCTGTGGGATCAGCTCCCGAGCCATGGGGGCCGACAGACATCTGTAGCCAGCTCGGTCACAGCCGGATACCGCATTGAAAGTCGCCCAGAACAATGCGAAGTCTCGCAGGGGGCAATCGTCTTGCCACAGATGCGAGTTTGGCGTAGAACGCCTCTTTCACATCGGTTTTATGTACATCGGTAGGAGCGTATACAGCAATTAAGAGACATGAAGCCAAATAGCATTTCTTTGGCCTTCAGTCTCACTGCCATGATACGCTCATCAAACGTTGGTTCACCTCGACTACCGCAGGCTGAAGTCGACTGGAGGATCGGGCTATGGCTACTCACCCTGGACGGTGGTGACCATCGCTGCGGGCCGACCAGTAGTAGGTGTACCACCCACACTGATCGTGCGCTACCAGGTCTTCTCACCTCTGACGAGGGCAGCCACCTCAACTCCCGTCGCTTCAATTCCCGCGATTAGCAGAGGTAAACCGATATCCTGCCGCAAGGACAGGATGTTCAAGCGCCTACCCGGAAAGCACGCCTGAGGTTAAGCCTCGGGGTGGTCACTCGGGTGCACGCCACCTTGCCGCTCCCCCAACACAGCCCCAGATAAGGGGGTCGGCAGTCTGTGGGGACCGCCTATCACCTGTGGGGTTCCCAGGGCTTTCCCACACAAGCTTCATGGTGGGTTGGCGACTGCCGGGGCGCAGGTGGGACGAGTAGCTCCGCTCCAAGCTGCAACCCCGACATTTGCCCTCCAGCGGGCCCACAAAGCCCGCCGTTAATTGCTGGGTGGGAGGGACAACACCCCTCCCCCGCATTTCCAATTAAAAAAGGACGTTGCCAGAGGGTCATCTGGGGGGAGGAGGGACTGGCAAAGGCCCACCTCCCCCGAGCCGCCCCATTTCCCCCGGGTGGCTAGGGGCCGGAGTTGGTACGAAGCGCAGAGCGTGTCCACACGCGGTGGGCCATAAAATCCGTACCTCTGGGGCCTCCTGCTGCGTCCTAGATTCCCCCACAGATTTAGCCCTGGGACCGCAAGGTCCCAGTTACCCATGGGCTGGCCCCGTAGGAGGCACTGCAGAGTCTTAATGATGGAGAGGCGGGACCTGGCAGGGGAGGACTTATGCAGAAGTCTGCTCCTTTTCGCACTGGGGTAGCCAGGGGTGGAAGCTGCAAGCGAGAAGCAGAAGCAATTAACACATCTAGGCTACCACACCACGCTTCACATACCATGCACGTTGAAGCACCCACCATAACCATATAGTATATACTAAAATATATATACATTCATATATATTTATATATATATATATATATAATATATATATATAGATTATATATATATATACATATATATATATAATATATATATATATTTATATTATATATATATAATATATATAGATATATATCAGTAATATATATATATATATAGAATATGTATATATTGTGCGTGTGTGTGTGTTCGTTGTATATATATTTATCTAATATATAGATAGATATATATAGAGCGATATATATATATATATTATATAGATATAGGTATTATATATATCTTAGGTATATAGTATATATATATATATATAGATATATATTATATGTATATATATAGTATATATATATATTATTATATATATATATATTAAGATGTAGGTATGTGTGTGTGTGTATGTTAGATATATTTATCTATATAGTATATTGACGAGATATACACATTACACACATACATGCAAGTTAGATCTAGAGATATATATATATTATATAATAATATCTATATATATCTATATATATATATATAATATATATGTATATATATATACCATATAATATATGTATATGCATATACATATACATATACATATATAAAACAAGCAAAGAGTGGGAACGGAAAGCTTGCGGGCATATGTGATATCCCTGCTGAATTGCTAAAGGCCCTGTGGGTGAATGATTGAGTGATGAACTATTTGTGAAACGTGATGAACCTATGGCTCGGGGGACTTGATACAGTCCTGACTGCCATTGGCAGTCTGGTACCATCCCCCTGACCTGCTGAGGGGCGTGGTCATCCCTCTCTGGAAGGGGAAGGGAAGGGGATCGATGGGACTCTGTAGCAACGACCGTGGCATTACACTGCTCGCATACCAGGCAAGGTTCTCTATCACATCTTCTGAAACAGGATCCGCAACCACCTACTGGGCACCAGAGAGACCGGAGCAGTCGGAATTTACTCATGGCAGTCCACAATAGACGTATACGAGCGCTGCGATAATTGTGGAACGCCGTAGTGAGTTTGGTCAGGGGTTGCTTGCAGCCTACATCGACCGCAAGAAGGCGTTTGGAATCGGTGCATCGGAATCGCTATGGGAGATCCTGGGCTCAGGGGAATTCCGACACAGATTAATGCGCCTGCATGCAAGCCTCTATACTGGTACTGAAAGTGCTGGAAAGTGTGGTGGGGGTAGTCGAACTTCTTCCCTGTTAATTCAGGGGTTGATGGCCAAAGGCTTGTGTCCTTGCACCCACACTTGCCAACACTTTGTATGGACGGATAATGCGGCAGAGCTACTAGCCAAGTTCAGTGCGGAGCAACACTAGGCAAGATGTAATGTCTCGACCTTGACTTGCCGACGATGTTGCCATCCTATCTGATTCCTTGGGAGTCACTTGGGGCGGGGGGGGGCTGCTTGATGCATTTAGCAATGAGGCGAAGCCGCTAGGCTTAGAGGTCTCCTGGACCAAGACCAAGATTCAGGCTTGGGGGCCTGTTAGGGGAAACCCGTTCAGTCGATTTCCATGCTTGCGGCGAGGACGTTGAAAGTCACAGAAAGTTTTAAATACCTTGGTAGCGTAGCCTATCTCTGGGGTGCAGGACTAGGAAGTCAAGAGACGGATGGGTCTGGCAAAAGGAGCATGAACTTGATCAATCAAGAGCGTTGGAGAGGTCGGAACCTATGCAGAAGGACCAAGCTGCTTGTCATCAAGGACCGTGATACTTCCAGTGTTGCTCTATGGAAGCAAAACCTGACGCTATCCAGTGCCTGGGTCTCCCTTGATGCCTTTGTAACAAGTCCCTTAGCCGCGATCATGGGGTACAGTTGGCAGGACCACGTGTCCAACCGGCGGTTTTACACCGTGAGACTGGCATGGGAACCGGTTACTTGCATAATCCGGGATCGCCAACTCACAAGACTATATGGCCCACCTAATGCCTCCCTAGGACGACCCTGCACCAGGTTGTCTCTCTGCGAGACAACCCTGGGTGGAGGAGACCTGTGGGACGTTCCTAGGAGATCATGGATTGGGCAGATTGACGAGACTGTCCGCGAGGAACTAGAGATGGGCCGTGTGCCTGGCCTGGAGACTTCGCCTCGAGGGATCCTCGTGGCTGGAAGCGAAGGGTGGATGCGGCCATGCGCCCCCGTAGGCGTAGCCCCTTGGATGATGATGATGAACAAGAAACAAGCTTAGGTAGACTGAGAAAAAGATTCATATATATATATAGATATAGAGAGATATATATAGTGAGAGATATATATGATAGTGATAGATATATATATATAGATTTATGTATTTTGTTGTAGTTTTATTATATATATTGGGTTGAGTTTAGATGATATATATATATATATATATATATATATATA
>NC_051395.1:225618-230618 GCF_015228065.2 Penaeus monodon
ATAAGAGAAAACATTATGTGGGTACTTTAAGTTATAGAAGTCATATCTGATGAGATCTAGATGTCAGAAAATCTTGACCTTTTTATTTTTCATGTGAGAGTAATCACTATTTTACCCTGTTAAACCAGGATAAGCAAGATGTAGGGAATTTGAATGAGAAGTTGGGAATTTTGATGTAAATTTTGCAGTTCTGGATAAAGTGAAAAAGATGATCCATATCCATAAATTATCCAGGATCTCTAATGAATCATTTTATCTCTACCTTCATGCATAAAGAATACAGTGTTAAATGGGGCTGAAAAAGGAAAATAATAGAAAAAACCACTCTTTCAGATCTTGAATTAAGAAAGAAAAATTAATTTGTTATGATATGTGTTATCACTGAACTACTACAGAAGATTACTGAAATGCAATTTTTAGTCTCAACATAAACATGTACTAAATCAGCTAATAATTAGATAGATAATAAAATAACACCTGACATCATCACTTGTATCATCAACGTCTCAATTATACAATATAAGTATGATAAATTTTTCATACAACACCTTTTCCTTTCTTGTACCCAATCATCATGTACATATTCACAGACAGCGGAAAGTCGAGATACTCAGCTTTTTTTTTTTCTGAAGGAGCAGAGGACAATGAAGATCACAGCCGTGTCACTCTTGAATGGAACTTGTTCTCCTGACTAATATTGATTGCGATAGAGGTGGCTCTTTGTGGCTTGTGGATACAACACAATGATGATCATCACAAAGTATGTGATTGCCCATTTCAGCCAGTGTTACACCCTTGCCTGGCTGCCTGATGCGCACGGGATGTTTGTGACGGGAGGTAAGAGATGCAGTCTTGCCTCTTTCTGTGTCGGGATATTTTTGTTTGTAATCTCTCTGGGTTTGCAATCGTGTTATAGTATGTATGTAAATTAACTTCTTTTTGTATCTGTAAAGTGTTGATTATCCAAGAGTATTTCCTTAATCTGTACATACTAATATTTCGTCTTCAGATTCAGAGAAAGGTATACTCCAGAGTCTGGACTGTATCCAAACCAACACCTATTGAGGATATTGTCATGAAAGACCTGGTTTCCATGTCCTTTGTACAAACAAGAGCTCTTAATGCTGCATGTCCCCCTCCCCCCCCCCCCCCCCCCCCCCCAGTGACAAGCAGAAACAGATGACTTTGAAACGTTCAAGTGAGAGGAAGGGCATCATGATCCCAATGTCTGTGTTCTGTCACTATTCAAAGATGGGGGAGTTGGTCTGTACCACCGGAGGAGAAAGCAGTGGATCTTTAACAGGGAAACATGTAAGTTCTTGAGTTGTTGTCTCCTATTTAAAGGAGAAAGATGAGTGACATGTAAGTCACACTGGATAAGAGAGCAACACATAAACAAAATATGATTTATCATGATTTTCCTACCAATTTTCATATATGGACATCCAGAAAAACAAATAATAATGCTAGCAGTGTGAGGGCATATGTATTTTGTATTTTCATTAGATATAAAATGATAGAATTTCAGTGGATGTAAAACAAATGTTTGAGAATATGCAATAGTTATAGTCACTATAAAGTATGATAAAAAGCACATGTGAGGTTTGACAAAATAATACCGTCATTACAGGGCCACACTGAAACGATATTTGACTGTAGCTTCAAGGCCGAGGACAGTGACCTTTTAGCAACAGGATTCCTTGAGGGGTCAATAAAGATATGGAAAAGTGACACCATGGAAGCAGTGAGTATTTTAAGCATTTTATTTCTCTTAGCCAAAAGAAGTGCATGGAAGGAGTTAGAGGAACTAGTGATATAGATACGGCTTACTGTATATATTACTTTAACATTGTCATTTGACATGTAAAATTAATTATATTATTAGTATTTATTGAAAATATACAATTGTTTACTTTTATGAAAAAGAAAGATCACATAATCATACATGCTTTATTTATCAAACCCAAAGAAAGACAGATTTATAGTAAATTCATGTGATTTGTGTCTTGTGTGAGTTTAATAAGAGACAAAATAGCAACTGATGTAGAGTACGACTCCAAAATGTATGAATGAACTCAAACTTTTCCCTCCCCCCCCCCCACCCCCATCACAGGTTGACACATTGCCCAATAGGACACTACGCTACAGCTTATCATGGGCACCTGCAGACCTTAATTTATTGCTAGCAGAACTTCTGGGGGTGAAGTCTTTATCCGAGGTAGTTGGCAAACACAAGATCCTCAAGATATTATATCACATAAGGACAAAAACGTGTTCTGTGTGGGCTGGAATCCACAAGGGCTCCAGGAGATAGCCTCAGCAGGTAAGAACTTGGAAAAAACTACATTGTGATACCAGTGATGTGATCATAAGAGAAAAATGCACAGTAAACATGAATACACAAATCAGCTTGTTCATGAGTCACTCTTGGAATAGCAGAGTGATCTGTGAAAAAATAGTGATAGGAATAGAGCATGAGCTACTACCATATGTTTACTTGTCGGACTCAGCATCAAAGATTGCTTTCATGTGAGAAGCAGTGTATAGACAATCGTAAACCAGTCATTATAATTATATAATTATCACTTGTAATGTTATATTCCTTCTGATATTGTTATTAACTGCCTTATTTATGATAATTACTACATGATTTCAATGGCAAATTACCACTGGTGCTCATTATAGTGAATCTGGATAATGTTACGTGCACAAGTGGAGTGGTACTCTGGTGCACGACTATCGACACCCTGGACCAGTGTTACGGTGTGGACTGGCGTGATGCAGATATCTGGCTAAGGGCTGTGAGGATGGAAAAATTAGAATCTTTAATGTTACAAGAACAGAAAGGAAACCTGTTAGGAACTGAAAGGTAATTCTAATTTCTCGTTTTTGTTCTATATCTTCGTTCTTTTTTTTTCTTTTTTGTTTTGTTTCTGTTTTATTTTTTTTTTTAGCCAAGAACAGTCTGAAATTGAGTATATTGCTAATGTCAAGTATAGATTATTAAATGTTTTGTTTTGGGTATTTGTTAGGATCATTATTTATGCGTACATTTAACTTTTTTAATATTTGAAATCTGATAACCATTGTGTTGTCTAATATTATCATCTTTTTTTATCATATATTCCCAAACAGAGTAAGTGTATTTGTGAACATGACTGAAATGGAATCCAGCTGATTCAAAACTATTGTCTCATTATCAGTAAAATATAGTTTGTGCATGTAGGTATTTCTAACCATAGTATCAACAAGGTAGAAACACATCATCATATGTGTGTGTGTGTGGCTGGTGTGTGTGTGATGTTTTATATATGTGCGTATATTTAGTCAATATATATATATAGATAGATATATATATATATAGTATATATATATATATATATAATATATATATATATGATATATAATATATATATATATATATATATTAATATATATATATATATATATATATATAGATATAGATAGAGAGGTATAGATACATATATATAGCTATGTATATATATATATAGATATATATATAGATATATATATATATATATATATATATATATATATATATATAAATATATATATATAGTATATATATATATCTTATATATATCTATATATTTATTATATATATATATATATATATATATATCATATATGAGAACCTATATTACAGTTAACTTCTAAATCCTTGAGCTTGACTTAGCTTTGTTTTTCAGATCCTTCTAAAAAGCTGTTTAGAATACCCTCCACTTCACCATTCCCATTTTGTGGAATTAATGTATCTGTTTCTGGTTATCATCATGCCACCTGCTTTCATCAGGCCTTACAGTCGCAGAAACACAAAGCCATTTTAAGCTTCAACTACTCAGCCTTACACTGACCATAACTGGCAGGCTCCATCTGGTTCCTCATCTTTTCTTTAACTTTTTCTCTAATTGCAGAGAGAAATTACATCCCATCCATATATGTTTCCAAATTATTATCAATGTCGAAGGAGTGGATGAGAGGATTTTGTATTGATATTTACCATTCTATTATCCATGCGATTTCTTAGCTGTACTATCATAATCTATTAGGAACATTAGATTATTCCAATTATTTCTTAGCGTGCTATCATCTCTTATTAGGAATATGCCCACAATTCTTCAGCTGCAATTATCATATCTGCCAGGAATATTTCACAATCATCATTCAATTATTGCAGCTCACTTGAAAAAGGTATTTCGGGTAAAGTGGAACCCAGTTTATGAAGACATCCTGTGTAGTGGTAGCGACGATTCGTCAGTGAGGATATGGTCGTACTCAAAAGCTCAGTGTCTGACCATTCTCGTGGGGCACTCAGTATGACACGTCCGAAGGCCTCGGCGAATGGGTGCCCAGAGGTGCCCTACTTACTCATTTCGGGGTCATGGGATAGGACGATGAGGGTGTGGGATGCTCGATATGCCAATTGCCTTGATGTTGTCTTGGACCACGGTGCTGACGTTTATGGTAAGGGATTCAGTGGTCATGTAGTAGATGTTCTAAGGATTATTAAAAGAGAAGAAAGAAAGAAAAAGTATATACAAATACTAAAAATAGTGGGAGCCTTTTATATTTATTTTTCCTCTTTGTTGTAAAGAACTATTTGAAACATTAATATTAACCCTTTTTTTTGGATGCTAGCTGTAAATACTGCTTGTATTATTTGAATAATTTTGATGTATGACTATTTGGTTCTGACAAAGACCTTTGTAATCAAATATTTCCAAATATATAATATTTTAAGGATTATATGCTAAGTTCAATAAATAATAAGTTATTGATTTTGAAAATCATGATTCACACATTCCTTCTTTTACTGTTGAAACAGGCATGAGCAACCACCTTTCGTCATTTTTGCTAGCATCAGCTCAAGAGGATTCAAAATGCGCCTGTGGTCTTTGCATCCTTTGTGGCTCCATTGCAGCTGAAGGTGCTCTGAAGAGAAATCCACACAGAAGAAAGTCAGAGAGAGACAGGTGATA
>NC_051395.1:238554-241054 GCF_015228065.2 Penaeus monodon
GCATGTGCGTTGAGGTTGCAGTGTCCTTCGCCTGCCTCGCCGTCCTCTAAGATGTGTCCTTGCAGGTGGGGCACAGCGGAGGCGGGGCCGACGACGCTGAGGTGCTCGACGAGGTCCGCCCCGTCAGCTACGCCCACGAGTGGCTCCTGGTTGCCGCCGCCGTCGACCGCCTCGCCGCCTTCGCGTTCACCGGCGCCTTCGTCGTCACCCTTATCGCCTACACGGCCGCCCTCTGAGCAGCCTCTGTTCTGCTCCCCCTCGACCCTCCGCCGGCCTGCTTCCGCGGCTGGCTCTTGCAGGAAGGGCTCGCGATTTGTTACATGGCGACGCGTTTTGTTTTGGTATCATTAACACGCACACGCACACACACACACACACACACACACACACACACACACACACACACACACACACACACACACACACACACACACACACACACACACACACACACACACACACACACACACACACACACACACACACATACACACACTAACGCACACATATTTACATGTATTGACTCACACGAGAATGATTTACTATGACTTTCCTTGTACTTGAGTTGAGCTTTGCGTTAATGGAATAATGATACAGATTAAGTACGCGACTTACTATTTCCTTATCCTTATTTTCTCTTGATGTAATTTGGGACACAATGGTATAATGTAAAGATACATTATATGTATATATATATATATATATATATATATATATATATATATATATATATATATATATATATATATATATATATATATATATATATATATATATATATGTATGTGTGTGTGTGTGTGTGTGTGTGTGTGTGTGTGTGTGTGTGTGTGTGTGTGTGTGTGTGTGTGTGTGTGTGTGTGTTTGTATTTGTGTGTGTGTGTGTGGATAGATAGCTGTGTATATATGTACTCTCTCACACACACACACACACACACACACACACACACACACACACACACACACACACACACACACACACACACACACACACACACACACACACACACACACATATATAAATACATGGGGCCTTGAGGTGCTTTTTTTTTTTTTTTTTTTCAAAAGCTGTACCATAACATAACTCTTTCCTTCCTTTACATATGGTTATGTATAAATAAAAAGAAAGTCCATTGCCAAAAAATTTATTCTTCAGTATGCAAAATGTCTTGTCAATTAATTTCTAAAATCTAATACAAAGTACACTTAAAAACTGATTGCCATGGGGAAAAAGTAAAGCTCAAACATTAAAAAGGGGGAAAACAGCATATCAAGCACATATTTTGTACTCTTTTGATCATAAAAAAAATTACACATCTTTACAGACATCTTTTATAATGAAGTTTCTCAAACATCACATTTCCACTATAATGTTTAATATCCTTTGAATTCTTATTCTTTTCTCTTTCTCAAATAAGACTATTAATTCTTTAATCTTTATCCCACTTCCCCATTTTAAAATCATATATGATATTTGACACAGCTGACATTTTATAAAGACAATTTCTTATACTCTCTTTATTGCCAAAATGCTCATCCTGCAAAAGCAGATACCCTCACCTATCTAAGAGTGAAGACCAGTGGAAAATAATTTGCATTAATTATTATTTATTTCACCATAAGAAAGAAAAAAAATAAATATGTGCCTCAGAATTAGTATTCATAACCATTGCATATAAGAAGTGAGTGAAAGCATGTGACGTTGCAGGTCATGCAGACTTTATAAAAGAAATACTTTTCACCTAAGTACAGGCAAACAATCAAGGCAAGAACCACTTCTATATCAAATAAGATGAAGATTTCTTTATTTTGTGTGACGGTTTCAATTATTATTTACACAATGACTTATTTCAAATGTTGAGGAAAACGTTACATCAAACAATAATGACGTGCAAGAATAGATCTGCAAATTGCTAGATCTAGTCTATGAAAATGGCAAGATAATTTACATTTTGTATCTTACACACTTACTCTTTACAAGATGAGACCAAAAACCCTTTTAGAAATTGTGGTGTTTGTGACAGACTTGGCAGAATAACAGTAAAAATGCCAATTATTTAATTGGATGGACTTTTTGGAGGGAATGCTATCATCTACAAGGCACAACAACTGGGAGTCGTTTTTAACTCTGGACAATGAAAATCATTTGCTTTGTTAAACACTAACTTGGTGTCTAACTTATGGCTTAAATAAAAAGCAAAAGTTCTAAAGCAATAAGCTGAAGTCCTAATTGTACTTTCCATACTATCCTGTGACCTATGCTTATAGTCTACAAGGCTGATTTTCAGTCAAACTGAACCCTATATATTATTTTACAGCTCAGATACTACAAAACCTATTAAACACAAGCTGTGTGTAAATTGAATTACATACTATAACACTTTTTGCATCACAGTATTTTGCATATTGTTCTTGTTTTTCTTCTTGGGCTTGAGAGGATCATAAAACTTAGAATAATTGAAACAATCCTAAATAACTTTGTAAACAAAAGTTAGAAAGAAAG
>NC_051395.1:246054-248554 GCF_015228065.2 Penaeus monodon
AAATTTTATTATCACAGACTAAACAGAGAGAGGATATGCAGAGAAAACAGTCTATTTATATCTGGATCGAGCAAATCAGATGACAAATATAGACATTGAAAAATGGCAAAAAAACAAAAATTGCTTAGGTAAAAAAAGCAAAAAATAACATTGCAAACAGGAGGAGGCATGGAATCTTGTCACCAGACAGGAGTCTTCATGTGCCCTGGGCCTACAAGCTGCCCACCCAGCAGAGTGGATTCTCAAGTTAGCCTAACTCCTGCATTTTGGGCCATGTATAGATTCT
Organism: Penaeus monodon; assembly: GCF_015228065.2. Classification (NCBI taxonomy): domain Eukaryota; kingdom Metazoa; phylum Arthropoda; class Malacostraca; order Decapoda; family Penaeidae; genus Penaeus; species Penaeus monodon. Next base: position 246,341 of record NC_051395.1, read on the forward strand.
GGTTTCTATTTTAACATTAAAGCTTTCACATATACAGTATCAGGCCTATTATCCACAGTGGCATACCTTGCATGGCTCAGGAGATATAACACAATTGAGCCATATTCCAGTCCAGCTGCACGAATTGCACCCAGATAAGCTGATATTGCAAGTAGTCCTGCTTTCTGGTCAGCCCGAATCATCCACTGAGCTGCATTCTGAGTTAGTGGGATGGCCTGGACCAGACGCAGGACATACCATACGCTCTCTCTGTCAAGGTTCCCTCCCACAATTTGGTCTGGAAGTTACAAAGTTGACATTTATCTTTGCTGATTTTGAAATACCTGAATCTGAGTGCATGCCTTACACAGTCACATGAGAATAACCGCAAGAAAATGGACTAAAACAACTTCACTTTACCATGTTAATATATTATTCATCAAATGGCAGTCAATTTCAAAATATTTGATATTCATGAGAAGCAAACATATCACTGACACATAAAGGGAGAGAGCATGGGCTAGAATATATACAATTGTCCTAAAATTTCTAAAAACACAAAATAAAATCAACCAGCAATACACCTGATGCTGTTAACTGTATGTAAAGAGAGGAAGAAATATCCTTCCCAACATTAAAAAGAAAATGTCATTCAATCCCAAAACTGGCCATTTTTACCTTGCAAGAATTCCAAGGCTTTGTTCAGTCCTTTATAAGGTTGGGTTGACAGCAGTAAGTACAAGACTTGGTCCAGTATTGATCCAATGGCTTTTTCTGGGCACTCTACAGGTGTTGGGAAGCCAGCTCGAGTGTAGAGGGCCTCTCGTTCTTCATGTCCTCCCATAAAAGCAATTAGTACTTCCGCCAGCAGGACTGTTCGGTTGGTTCCCTGTTTTACATGAATATTATTACTTATAAAAAATGGACTGTTATTCATTCCCCATATAAGATTTCAGTATGGCTTATAATCTTAGAGTGTGATATCTCATCTGAACATGAATTTGTAAAGAGTTGTCTTTCAAGATCCATATCAGAGGAGGACCATAATGAAAATGAGCTTGTACACATTTAACTCCAAGACCATCAAACCTGTGGGAGCGTATTGGCCAAATCAACAGCCAAATCCCAGAGCAGGAGCCTTACAGCTCGGTAAGTAAGGTAGCGCATGGCTGTTGCTATTAGTCCTTGAATTGCTGAGATGTCAGCATCAAATGCACAGGAGTCATTGTTGGCTGAAGGGTCTGTACATATGAGTTTGCCCACAGCAACAACTAGTTCTAATTCATGTCCTCGTAGGAGCATCAAAAGAGAACCCTGCAAAATATAAAAATAATATGATAAATGACAAATTGATATTCTTAAAATGAAAAGGAAAATTATGCAAAATACAGTAAGATACAGTAAAAAATTTACTCTTCATAAACAGTTACATGAAGAAACATGAGTTATCCTTCACAAAACCCTTTGTTTTTCCACACCAAAAAAGAATGACCTCACCTTGACATCATCCACAGCAAGTAAGGCACAAGCAGCTATGATGGGTGAGCCTCGACACAGATGCCACTCAGCCACCAAATGAGCACACTCAAGAGTTCTCTGCCCCACAGGTTCAATCCCATTCATTTCTCCTGCAGGCACTCTTGGAGGCACTTCAGGTGGTGGTCCCTTCCGGCTTGTCCTGTGAGTCTTACTAAGCGCAACGCACTCAGAGAAAGCTTTGTCAAGGTGGCCTGGAAAATAGTGGATTAATTTCAAATACCTATGCATGATGGAACACTGACAGAAAGAGAGAGAAAAAAAAAATTGTGTTTTGCTAAAACACTGCTTAAAAAAATTACAGGCCTTTCTGATGGGGGATACATTCCAATCTGAAGTTTAGGATGAGTTAGTTGGGAAATCAGGGGAGTTAATCACTAGATACAGTATCTTGACACAATCCAGCATTCTTTTTCTTCTTCTTCTTTTTTTTTTTTTTTTTTTTTTTTTTTAGCAATGAGGCGCTGTTTATCCTTCTCTTAAAAATTCTAAACTAAATATTACAAAATCATATCCACACTAAGTTCCTTAACTCTTCAAAATTGCAGTGGATAAACAGCGTCTACACCAGTTCACAGCCAGAAAAGCCATGCAAAAGGGAAACAGTTTTTCACATTAGCATCAATATATCATGCATGAACAAACCATTCTCTGTATCACTTTGCATGACTTTCACTTGTTGAGTAAATGTTTGCAAAA
>NC_051395.1:293554-296054 GCF_015228065.2 Penaeus monodon
TGGAAAAGATGGAGGAAGGGAAATGGGAGGAGCAGGAGCAGGAGGAGGAATCGAAAAAAGAGAAGGAAAAGGAGGAGGAGGAAGTAAAGTTGGAAGGGAGGATAAAAGGAGAAGGAAGAGGAGAGGTGAAGAGTAAGGATGAATAAGTGGTGATTAAAAAGAAGAAGGAGGAGGAGAAGAAAATGCTGAGATGGAAGAAGAAAAAGATGTTTTGAATGGAATATATGGTTATAAAAGCCAACTCCCCTTCCCTCTCTTTCTTCTCCCCTCATTTGCCATGTACCCCCCCCCCTTTCTTCCTCCCCTCTCTACATCCTTCTTCCCTTTTTCCTCCACCACCCTCCTTTCCCTGCCCCTCCTTTCATACCCTTATTTTTACTTTTTTCTCCCTTCTATTCTCCATCTCCCTCCTTTCCCTTTTTCTCATCTACTCCCAAACCCCATTTCCCCCCCTCTCTCTCCTCCCTTCCCCTCTTCTCCTTTACCTTGCCCTCCCTTCCCTTCCTCTCTTTTTTCCTCCCCTCTAGGATAGTGAGATGGTGGGGAGAGTAGGGGATAGGGAAAAGGGGAGGGGGAGTCAAGAGGAATAACTGGGGTGGAGAGATGGTAGTGGTGGGGTGAAGGGAGGGGGAGGGGGAGAGGAGGGAAAAGGAGGCAAAGGCAAAGGGGTGGAGGGGAGTGAAGGGAACAGAAGGGGTAGGAAAAAAGGAGGGGCAGGGTAAATAGGGAGATAAGAATATAAAGTGGGAAGGAGGGAAAGAAAAGGGAAAATGACGAGGTAGGAAAAGGAGGAAAAAGGGTTAGAGAATGTGTACGTCGAGGATATAACCAATTGCCCGTAGTGAAATGTCAACAGGAAACCAAGAAACCCGCACTGCTGCCGTCTGTCTGCGCTTCCTCCTGTTAGATAAATGTCTTATTATTATTGTTTTTTTTTGTTTTTTTACTTTTTTTTGGTGTGTTTTCTGTTTTGTTTTGTTCTTGCTTTTCTCTTTATCTTTTTCTTGTTGTATCTGTTTGTCTTGCTCTTCCTGTCTCTGTCTCTATCACTGTCTGTCTGTCCGTCTGTCTGTCTGTCTGTCTGTCTGTCTGTCTGTCTGTCTGTCTGTCTGTCTGTCTGTCTGTCTGTCTGTCTGTCTGTCTGTCTGTCTGTCTGTGTGTCTGTCTGTCTTTCTGTCTGTCTGTTTGTCTGTTTTTCTGTATCTGCCTCTGTCTATAAATAATAATCATATAATAATAATCGGTTTATTGATTTTCATGCGGCCAGAGGCTGAAAATATACATAGAAATACAGATAAAGAGACTGACTATATAAACATAAACATATAAACAACACACAACAACGTAAACTAACAATCTCTAACAACAAAATAAACAGATAAACAAAAGCCAAGTACAAAATCAGGTGAGCTAGGATTGGACAAGTAAATATGGACTAGTGTTCGTTGATGAGTCGGACTAGAGTGGGTACTGTGCTCCGGAGGTAGCGGTCAGTGCGGGCCGTGATGGGCACCAGTTTGTTGGCGGCGCGTAGGGCCCGGCGAGGCGGCGGCGCGTCGGGGGGCAGCAGGTCACGGTGGCGTGGATAGCACAGCAATTTTAGACCAAACTGCTGCAGTGAGGTTGAGTACTGAGTGGCGAGGGAGGTGAGGCCTAGGGCAGCCAGGGCGCTGTCATAGCTGGTATAGACAGGGCCGAGAATGATCTTGGCTGCCCTTTTCTGCACCCTCTCAATCTGTAGCAGCTGGGTGGCGGTGAGGGAGGGGGACCAGGCGGGTGAGGCGTAGGTCAATTTAGGCAGGATGAATAGCCTGTAGATATTCTGAAGCTCCGGGAGTGGAACGCCAAGGGACGCAGCATGTGAAGCCTGTACGAGGCAGACCTCACGATGTCTCTGACGTGCTGCGTTCAGGAGAACTTATCGTCGATGGTGACGCCGAGCAGCTTGGTGGAACGAACTAAGTCGAGCGGGTGGTCGTCCTGCGTGAGGATGGGCGAGGGGGCGGGGTTGGTGGAGAAGTCGAACTGCATCACAACTGACTTCTGGCGATTGATGGTGACGTAATTTGCGGTGGTCCAGGAGAGGAGGTTGTCGAGGGTGCGCTGGATGGCGGAGTGGTCAGGGCAGGAACTGTCAATGGCGGCGGACGCTGGTCGTGTCGTCCACGTATTTCCAACGATGCTCGGTATCAAGGAGAGCATCGTTAATCATGACTAGGAAGCAAAGAGGGCCCATTCTAGTCCCCTGGAGGACTCCGCACGTGAGTGGCAGAAGGCTGGAAACTTGACCCTGCACGCGCACGGCCTGTTGCTTGTTGGGAGAGAAAGTCTGCCAGCCAGGGGATGAGGCACTCCCTGATGCCCGTGGAAGCTGCTGCTTTTGAGATAACCGTAGTGTCTCTGTCTCTGTCTCTGTCACTGTCTGTCTGCCCTCTCTCTCTCTCTACCTACCTACATATCTAACCCTCTTTCTCAATTTCCATCTCTCTATTTGTCAGTC
>NC_051395.1:306054-321054 GCF_015228065.2 Penaeus monodon
CTGCATGATGCATGAAAGACACTTATATAAAAGGTGAGAAATTGATAATCCAGAATTGTGGTAAATTCTCCTACCTGGTGAAAAAAATGTCTTTCTCTCTCTGCTCTTGTTATTCTAAAACTTGCACATTACTTTGGAATCATTACTAATTCACACTATTATCAATTACAAAAGGAAAAAGGGCCATATAACAACAAAGAAAACATAATATAAATGTACTCACTAATTCTGTTATGAATGACATGAACTTACATTTTAGCCTCATATGAAGAGGTCATATGAGGTCATGAAAATTCAACAACAATATAAATGAATCAAGCAAGCAGAAGGAGGAAAGTGATAATAGAAGTAAGCACCTTGATTCAACCAGCAACATTCACTTATCCATTAAACACCAAAGAGTAAATACCTCCGTACCTGAATGAGTGAGACGATGTTTGTACATGTAAGATTCTGTGGAAAAGCTTCGCCCGCACTCATCGCAAGTGAACTTTCGATTGAGGTGGTACCTGTGCACATGGAATAATAATCCATGTAATCACCATGATAACAATTTCTTTTTCTGTTAGTTTGATTTAAATGTTTCTTTTTTCTGAATTTAATCATATAATGTGGTAGTACAAGAAAAGATGTTTCATTACCTATAGTGGTTTCTCATGAGGCCAACTGTGGAAAAAACTTTAGTGCAGCCTTTCTGGGTGCAAGATATCGTCTTGGGCTTGTGGACTGATATTAAGTGGATGCGAAGAGTTTGACGATCTGTACAGTAGGGAGAAAATAATAACTTAAAATGATAAAAACTATTTTTTTACATATGGTTAAGATTGTTAATGGAAAGAAAAGAGAAAAGTTTATGTGATAAGCTGCATCCCCCCAAAAAGAGCAATAAACAATATGCAGAAATATGTGCATAATTCAAGCAACAATACATATTAGCTGGAATAAAATTGGTAACAAAATATCAGCTGATATTACAAATGTTTACAAATTAATGTAAATTTTCATGTAATCTCTTTACCAATGGCTTGATCTCCTACTGTACTTATAGACCTATATGATGTCATGTGAACAGAGTAAAGCACAAAAAGCCAAAGCTGGCTCCAAAATACTTCGAAAATATTTCTAAAATCCCAAAACTCCTAAGTGATCAACTGCAACCCACACCCTGTACCTCATGGCCTTGAATCTTCTGTCTTTGCTGACAGCAGGGAGGAGGAGGAGGAGGAGGAGGAGGAGTAGGAGGAGGCGGCGGGAGGAGGAGTAGAAGGAGGAGGAGGAGGAGGGTGCAGGAGGAGGAGGAGGGAGGCTTCGGAGTAGGAATGAGGTGGAGGCGGATGCAAGGAGAAGAGGAGGGAGTAGTGCGGAGGAGGAGCGGTGAGAGAGGATGAGGAGGCGGCTGAGGAGGAGGAGGATATGAGGAGGAGTAGAAGGAGCGTAGCAGTAGAAAAGGAGGGAGGAGGAGTATAAAGGGAAGGAAGGAGGAGTAGAGGAAAGGAAGGAGGAGGAGGAGGGGAGAAGGAGGAGGTGAGGAAGGAGGAGGAGGTGATGAGCAGTGATGAGTAGGAGGAGTAGAAAGGAGGAGGAAGGAGTCGAAGGAGGAGGAAGAGTAGGAAAAGGAGAGGAGGACGTAAAGGAGGGGAGGAGGGAAAGAGGGGAGGAGTAGTAAGGTAGGAGGAGGAGGAGGAGGAGGAGGAGGAAGAGGAGGAGAAAAATAAAAGTTGGAGGAGGGAGGAGGAGGAGGAGGAGGAGGAGGGAGGGGGAGCGGAGGGGAAGGAGAAAGGGGGGTGGAGAAGAGGTAGGGAGGAGGGGAGACGGAAGAGGAGCGAGGAGGACGCAGAGGAAAAACGAGAAAAAGCGCAGCTAAAGGAAGAGGTGGGAGAAAAGAAGAAAAACAAATGGGGAAATTAGGAGAAGGGGGAGGTAAAAAGACTGAAAAAAGAAAGAAAAAAAAAAAAACGGAGGGGAGAAGGAAGGAGGGAGGAGGGAGGATGGAGAGGAGAGGAAGCGAATAAAGTAGGGAGGAGAAAGAGAAAGAATTGGTGGGAGGAGAAGAAATGAGGATGGGAGGAGGAGGCAGGAGGAGGAGGCGGAGGTAGGAGTCGGAGAGGAGGAGGAGTGAAGAAGGAGGAAGGATGAAGGAGGGGGATGGAGGGGGAGGAAGGGAGGAGGATGAACGAGGAGGAGGAGGGAGGAGGAAGGGAAAGAGAAGAGAGGAGGAAGAGAAGAGAAGGAGGAGGATAAGGTATGGAGTGAGGACCAGAAAAGGAATGAGGAGTATAAGTAGGAGGAGAGCATGAACGTTATGTAGGAGGAGTGAGGAATAGGATGAGAAGAACAGATAATGAGACACGGAGAGGGAGATAGTAATTTAATCAAGACACATTTGATTTCTTACCACCAATACGGGGATTTGCGCACAGTCTCACACGTTAAAGTTGAATTATTAGGGGTAACTGTCAAGAGAAAGTTAAAGGTGGGGGATGGAATTTCATCTCAGACAGGCTCTGGTGGTGTGGATTCTCTTGATGTGGTCCATATATGATGCACGAACAGAGAATGACATGCCGCACACACAGTTGAAGCGTGGATTATCTGAATGTACTGCTTTGTGGGCTTTTAGGGCACTGGAAATATTGCATTTGTTGAGGTTTGAGTATGAAATACTGTATAGAAGAACTGTTGTCTACTTTTGCTTGTAATTTGGTATTACATTTTTCTGATTCCTTTAAATAAGGGAAAGGTAAAATACAAAAAAAATTAAGACTGCATCTCACAATTTGAAAATGAAGGCTTTCCCACAGGTTTTGCAGAAATTCTTCCGTTCCTTAATGTGCTTGGCTAGGATGTGCCTCCTTCTTGCCTCCCTTGTGGAGAGCTTCATCCCACACAGCTCACACAAGAAAAGTTTGGCTGGAATTGAGAAATTATCAAATATGGTAATAGTTCTTTTTCCTGATGAACCACTGAGAATACATACAAAAGGAGAGAGGAGGAGAAACAGGAAGAAAAAAAAGGAAGGAGACAAAAATGTGTAAGCATAACACATGAAACATATATGCAAAGAAAGAAGAACAAATCTTTCTTGATTTAGTGAGAAAGCAATTATAACAAATAGTAAAACACTACTGTGTTGATACCATGGTAGAAAAATCCACAATACACAGACAAGATTTACTGAAAATGAGACAAGAGTTTCCAAATCCTTTCAAAACTGTCTCATTTCAATAAATCATGCTGTTCATTTTGGGTTTTTCTACCAAATAGTTATAATGAATTAGAACTAACCTTTACTGGCGAGGGCAAGAAGACTCATAGCGACAAATTTACGCTTTTTGGGACTCTAAATTTGTAGGATTCCTAGATGGTTCAATGACGATTTTGGCCAAAGAATCATAGGGCTTGGCCGGAGCTCCTGGCTGCTCCCTGGAAGACAGTAACAGTCAAGACATAATTTTTGATTCTTAACAGATGAGTCAATTCATCGTAAGTAAAAGAAAGCAAAATGTTTTTGATTTCTCTTATTTGATTTCTCTCCCTTCCTCTCCCTCCCTCCCTCCCTTCCTCTCCCTCCCTCCCTTCCTCTCCCTCCCTCCCGTCCCCCTCCCTTGTCCTCTCCCAGCACCCCGAGCCCGTATGTATCATCCACGCCTCCCTTCCTCTCCCTCGCCTCCCGTCGCCTCCCCCCCCCCCCCTAAGCCCTACGCCTTCCTCTCCCTCCCATCACCCCTTCCTCTCGCCTTCCCTCCCTTCCCTTCATCTGCTCCCCCCTCCTCCCTTGCCTCCGTCTCTCCCTCCCATCCCTCCCTTCCTCTCCCTCCGCTACCCTCCCTTCCTCATCACCTACCCCCTCCTCCTCCTGGATAGGCTCCCAACCCAAAAATCTCCTCAACTCGTATCCCTCCCTCCCTCTCCCCTCATCAACCGCCCTCGGTTGCTCTCGTCCTTCATCCGCGTCGTCTAGCAAAGGCTCGTATCGCTCCGTCCTCAGCCGGGCGAGGGCTCACCATGGGTCTGCTGGCTCGCCACGCCGTGTCTCTCCGTCCTCCTGCCTCGTCGATCGGAGTTAAGCCCAAATCTCCTCCTTACCTCCCATCCTCTCACTCTCAACTCCGTCGGGATCTAAAACATCTCTCCCTGAAATCTCACTCAAATCTCGTTCATCTCCCTGTCTCTCTTCCTCTTCCCCCTCAGATCTTCTATCATCCCTCTCCTTCCGCCACCAGGTCTCTCCGTCGTCTCTCCTGTGGTCATCTCTCGGCTCCTTCTCTCTCTTCATCTCTCTCATCTCTCTCTCTCCCTCCCTCGCCTCTCTCCCTCCTCTCTCGCCTCCCATCTCATCGGCGCGCCTCCCTCTCTCCCCTCCCTCTCTCCCTCCTACCTTCTCCGTCACACTGCCCTCTCTCACCTCCCCATCTCTCCTCTCCCTCTCCTCTCCCTCCCTCTCTCCCCAACCACCCCCCCTCCCTTCCTTTCCCTCCCTCTCGTCCCCTCCCCTCCCTCCCATCCCTCCCTCCCGTCCTCACCTCCCGAGCCATCCCTTCTCCCCCGTCCCTTCTTCTCCTCCTCTCTCCCTCCCGTCCCTTGGTCCTCCCTCCCTCCCGCCCTCCCTCCCTCCCTCCCTCCCTCCCATCCCTCCCTCCGCTCTCGAATTCTCCCTTCCTTCCTCCCTTCCTCTCCACCTCCCTCTCAGTTCCCCTGCCCTCTCCTTCACCCTCCTCTCTTCATCCTCTCTCCCTCCCTCCCTCCCTACGTCATCTCATCCTCTCCCTTATCCCGATCACCTCCCTCCCTTCTCTCTCATTCCCTCCCTCCCTCCCGCTCCTCAACTCATTGTCCCCCTCCCTCCCTCCCTCTCTCTCCTTCCAATTCCTCTCCCTCTCCTTACCTCCCTTCCCCTCCCTCTCGCGCTCCTGCCCCCTCCCTCCCTCTCCCTCCTTTCCCCTTCCCTCCCTCCCCCTCCCTCTCTCTCTCCTCCTCTCTCTCGTCTCCTCTCTCTCGATCCGTGTGGGGTCTCTCCCGCTCGCCATGTTTCTCCTCGTCATTCCTCCCTCGTCCAATCCCTGTCCCGCCATTCTCTCTCACCTCATCCTCCTCTCTCTTCTTCACTCGCCACTCCCTTCCCTCGTCACTCACCTATCCTAAAGCCTTCCGCGTCCGCTCACTTTCCGTCTCGAATCACCGATCGCACAGTCCGATCTCCTCTCTCTTCTCGTCGTGCCCCCCCTCTCTCTCTCTCTCTCTCTCGTCCTCTCTCTCTCTCTCTCTCGTCTTCTCCTTCTCTCTCTCCTCTCTCCCTCGCTCTCATCTCTACCTCTCTCCTCCTCCCTCCCTCCCTCCCCTCCTCCTCCCGTCTCTCGTCTCTCTCTCCCTCCCTCCCATCTCATCTCCTCCCCTGCTCCTCCTCTCCCCCCCCTCCCTCTCTCTCCCTCCCTCCCTCTCTCATCCCTCCCTCCTCCCTCTCTCTCCCTGCTTCGCGATAGCCTCCCATCCTCTCTCCACCTCCCTCCCTCCCTCACCCTCCCTCCCTCCCTCATGCTCTCTCACCTCCCTTCCCCGTCCCTCTCTCCTCCCTCCCTCCCACCCTCCTTCTCTTCCATCTCTCTCTCATCTCGTCTCTCTCTTTCTTCGTCTCTCCTCTCTTCCGAGGACCCCGCGTCCATCCCCCTCCCTCTCGTCTCCAGAACCGCACTCTCCGCCTCTCACCATTCGCTCCTCATCCATCCCCCCAAGTCTCTCGAATCTCCTTTCCCCCTAACCCACGCCCAGCCAGCTCGCCCCCGACCTCCTCTCGTCCCATCCCCCACATAGACTGGAACCAATCCATCTCCTGTTCTCATCTCGGTCGATCTCTCCTCGTCGAATCGTTCTCTCTCCTTCCACTCTCGTCTCTCACTTCTCGTCTCTCTCGTCTCTCTCCCCTCTGCGCCTCCCTTTCTCTCACCTGTAGGTCAGTCCCTCCAGAGTCCTCTCTCAACACTGCACGTCTCAGGGTAGCGCTCTCTCCTCATCTCTCCTTCAGTGAGGCGCGAGTCCACCCCTCGCTTTACTGTCGCAAAGTCTCTGAACTCGTCACCGCTCTCGCTCACGGTGCCGATCGTCGGTCGGGTCCATCTCTGCGAGCTCTCAGTCGCGTCAAGTCCCTAACTGCACCCCTCCGTCTCTGCCAAGCCATCCCCTCACTCACTAAATCGCCTCCGAATGTATCTCCTTTCTCTCCCTCATCGTCGCTGTCCTCCTCTCTCAATCGATCCTCCTCTCTGAGCGCAATCCCTCGTCTCCGCAACTTACGATTCCTCTCCCACTTCCCCCATTCGTCCTCAGAACGTCTCTCTTCCTCTCTCCCGATATCCTCTCTGATTTTCATCTACCTCCCGTCCTCCTCTGTCTCCAATTTCGGTCTCTCACTCTTCTCGCCTAATTCCCTCCACCTACCTCCCTCCCTCCTCCCTCTCTCTCATCTCTCCCTCCTCTCGCGCTCCTTCCGGCTTCTCCTCTCCCCTCTCTCCCATCCTCGCCTCTCTCCCTCTCTCTCCTCTCGCCCCTACACCCCCTTCCCTCGGGTCGCCTCCTCCCTCTCTCTCTCGCTCTCCCTCTCTCTCCCCCTCCTCCCTCCCTCTCCTCCTCCCTCCCTCTCTCTCTCTTCCTCTCCTCCTCTCTCTCCCTCCCTCATCCCTCTCCCCCCTGTCCCTCCCCTCCTTAACTCAATCCCTCCTCCCTCTCTCTCCCTTCCCTCTCTCTTCCCTCCCTCCCTCTCAGTCTCCCCTCTCTCCCCACCCTTCCTTCTCTCTCTCCCGTCTCTCCCCCCCCTCTCCCCTTCTCGCTCTCTTCGTCGTCGGTTCTCTCTCCCCTCTCTCCCCCGCCTTCCTCCTTCTATCCCTCCCTCCCCACCCTCCTTCTCTCTCCCTGCCCTCCCACTCTCCTTCTCTCTTCTCCCTCCCCTCCCACCCTCCTTCCTCCCGGCTCTCCCTCTCTCACCCCCCCCATCCTTCTCTCTTTCCCTTTCCCCACCCTCGTCCTTCCTCATCATTCCTCATCTCTTCTTCCCCCCCCTCCCTTCTCCTCTCCCTCCCTCCCACCCCCCTCCTGTTCTCTCTCTCCCATCTCCCCCCCTACCTTTCTCAAGCGTTCTTCTCTCCCCTCACCCCCACCTCCCTCCCACCACACCTCTCCTCTCCCTCCGCTCCACCCTTCCCCTCCTTCTTTTCTCTCGTTCTCATCCCACTTCCTCCCGTCCTCCTCTCTCCCTCCCTCCCACGCCTCCTTCTCTCCTCCTCCTCCCTCCCCACCCCTCCTTCTCCACTTCTCCACCTCCATTCCCAACCCGCCTTCTCCTCTCTCCCTCCCTCCGGCCCCACCCTCCTTCTCATCTCATCCCTCCCTCCCACCCTCCTTTCTCTCCCTCCCTACCCTCCTTCCCTCCCTCGTCTCTCTCCTCTCACCTCCCTCTCTCTCCCCCTCCCCTCTCTCCCTTTTCCCTCTCCTCTCTCCCCTCTCTCCCTTCCCCCTCTCTCGGCTCCACCTCACGATCGCAGCTCTCCCCTCTTCTCCCCTTCCCTCTCTCGTCCCTCTCCCTCACTCTCTCCTCTCTTCCCTTCCCTCTCTCTCTCTCGCTCAAATCATCTCGCGCTCTCTCGTCTCCCCCCCTCACCTCTCCCCCTCTCTACGTCTCCATCTCTCTCGCAATGCTTATATTGATAAACTAACAGAGAGCCCAAAAATCCTCTGCTTCAAAAACGGACTAAAGCCCATTAACCTTGTGAATATATAGATGACATACTAACATACACCCCCCTCATTGCACACCCACACTTGCAATCTACTGTGATTCCTCCATTGGTCCTCATGGAGCAGCAGGGATTGGTGTACTAATACCTGATATAGATTTTGAAGAAAGTGAGTGTATTTCCAACTGGACAAGCACAACTGATGCAGAGTCAGCAGTGACACCTGGCTGTCTTTACTGACAGCCAGGGCACTCTCCATAGGCTCACTGCATTTAATTCAGAAAACAAGGTAACTAGAAATATCCTTCACAAAATTTCTAAACTATCCAAGTGTCACTATTCTGGATACCCTCTCATATAGAAATATCATAGTGTGACAGGGTTGATCATTTAGCCAGATTAGCACTTTCCCATGAAGATCCATATTATGTAGTGCTGTTATCTCTCAACCAAATGAAAAAACGTGTTATTAGCTGTCTTCCAGATTATGAGGGTCAGGTATGAACCACTGAGAAGATGAAAAAAGACGGACATGGTACTATTTGGCATTACGAGAGTATTGCTGGGACATCAGATATAGACAAAGCCTGTAAGTCTATCATGGACTGTCTTGGAGACAGCAGGTTACTTTAACTAGGCTATGCATAGGATATCAGTACACTGTACAATATGTACAGGATGCAGTTTTGGAGGCAAATCCAGTTTCATATCACCAATGCAAACTTTGCAAAGCGCCCAAGTCACATAATCTTATCCATTACTTTGTTGCATAAAAACTGCATCCTATCGATCAAATAGTATAGTTCACAGATTAGCACTCGTTGATTATATTAAATTTATTATAGACACTGGTCTGGTCTTTGATATGATTAGTGATATAAAAGTTTTTTTTACCAGCCAAATGATATTTTTATACAGTGATAATAGAACAGCCCTTCAGGCATGTATATAACCATAATGTTTGACTAATAGCCCTCTACACAAATAGAGCACAGCCAGTTGGATAGATACTTTAGTATCCTACCCTGGCTTTTTGCAGGGCATGTACACTGTTGTGTAAATAAATGTTATCAAATAAAATCAAAATCAATCTCTCTCTCTCTCTCTCTCTCTCCTCTCTCTCTCTCTCTCTCTCTCTCTCCTCTCTCTCTCTCTCCTCTCTCTCTCTGTCTGTCTCTCCTCTCCTCTCTCTCTCTCCCTCTCTCTCTCTCCCTCTCCTCCTCCCTCTCCCTCTCCCTCTCCCTCCTTCTCCCTCTCCTCTCCCTCTCCCTCTCCCTCTCCCTCTCCCTCTCCCTCCCCCTCCCCCTTCGTCCACTCTGTCATTCTCCTTTCTCTCAACAATACTTTCTTCAGTCCACAATCTCTCGGCAAACTTCTGTGTTCCCGCTGCCTTCATGAGAGCAGCCAGTGAGTGGGTGAGTGTAGTGGGACTCTTCAACAGTACTACAGTCTTCAGTCCAGCTACTCGCAAAAACCCCCCTTTCAAAAAAAACCCCCCAAAAAAAATAGAAACCCGGGGCCATTTTGGGGAAAATAAAAAAAAAACCCCTTTTTTTTTTTTTTTTTTTCCCTTTTTTTTAAAAAAAAACCCCCCCCCCCCCCCCCCTTTTTTTTTTCCCCCCCCCTTTTTTTTTTTTTTTTTTTTTTTTTTTTTTTTCCCCCCCCCCCCCCCCCCCTTTTTCCCCCCCCTTCTCTCCTCTTTTTCCCTCTTCCCTCTCTCCCCCCCCTTTCCCTCCCCCTTTCCCCCCTCCGCCTTTCTCCCCCCTCTCCCCCCCTCTTCCCCCTTCTCTTTTTCTCTCTCTCTCCCTTTTCCCCCCTCTCCCTCTCCCTCTCCCCTTCTTCCCTTCTTCTTCCCTCCCTTTTTCTTCTTCCCCTTCTTTTTCTTTCCCCCCTCTCCTTCCTCCTCCCTTCCTCTCCCTCTCCCTTTCTTCCCTTTTTTCCCCCCTCTTCTCCCCCCCCCCCCCTTCCCCCTTTTTCCCCTTCCCTTCCCTTCCAATTTCCCTCTCTTTTTTCTCCCCAACTTTTTTTTACCTCCCTCTTCCTTTTTTTTTTTTTTTTATTTTCTTTTTTTTTTTTTTTATAAAATTTCTTAAGTTAAATCAAATTGTTTTTCAAAAAAGAAAAAATTTTCTTTTGAAAAAACATTTTAATTTAAAAAAAACTTTATAAAAATTTTATAATTATATTATAAATATTAATAAAAATTTTTTTTAAAAAAATTTTTAAATTATTATTTATTGGGACTTGGGGTTTTTTTTTTTTATTGGTTTTTTTTTGGGGGGTTTTTTGTTAAAAAATAATATTTTATTTTATATATATATATATATATAATATATAATTATATAAAAATAAAAAAAAAAAACAAAAAAAACAAAAAAACACATATTGTTTTTTTTGGGGGTTTTTGTTTTTTTTTGGGGGTTTGGGGGGTTTTTTTTTTTTTTTGGTTTGGGTTTTTAATATATTATATATATAATAAAATATTTATAATATTTTAAAAAAAAAAAAAAAAAAAAAAAAACACAAAATTGTTGTTGTGTGGGGTTTGGTTGTTGGTGGGGTGGTGGGGTTTTGGTGTGGGTGTTTGGGGGGGTTTTGGTGTGTGGTGTGGGGTGGGGGTTTTTATTTTTTTATTTTTTTTTTTTTTGGGGTTGGGGTGTGGGGTGGTTTGGGTGTGGGGGTTGGGGGTTTGGTGGGGTGTTGTGGTGTGGGGGGGTTTTTGGTTTTTGTGGTTTTTTTTTTTGGTTTTTTTTTTTTTGGGGGTTTTGGGGGGTTTTTTTTGTTGGTTGGGGTTGTGGGGTGTTTTTTTTTTTTGTTTGGGTTTTGTTGGGGTTTTTTTTGTGGGTGTGGTGTGCGGTGGGGGTTGTGGGTTTTTTTGTTTTTTTTTTTTGTTTTTTTTTTTTTTATTTTTTGGTTTTTTTTTTTAAAAAAAATATTTTTTTTTTTAAATTAAAATAAAAATATAATTTATAATATATAATAATTTTTAATAAATAAAAATTAATATATATTTTAAATTAAAATATATAATTATATAATATATATATATATTTTATAAAAATATAATTATATATAAAGTATATAATATTAAATTTATATATGTAATTATATTTAAATATATAATAATATAATAATATAGATATAAATATATAAAAATGATTATACAAATATTATATATAAAATTTATATTATAAATTATATTTATATATATTATATAATAATAATAAAAAATTATATAATAAAAAAATATAAATATGATAAATAAAAAATTATAAATAATATTTTATATAAATAAAATAAATATTAAATTAAACTCAAAAAAAATAATATATATATATATATATATATTATATATAAAATATTATAAAAAATAATATTATTATATATATATAAAAATATTATATATATAATAATATATATATAATATTAAAATATAAAAATAATATATAATAAATATATAAAAAAAATTTATAAAATATATGTAATAATATAATATATATATATATATAATATAATTTAATATAATATAATTATATTTTTTTTTTAATATTATTTAAGGTTTTAAAAAAATATTAATTTATTTTAAATTTTATTTTATAAAACTTATATTTTTAAATTTTCTTTTTTAAAAATTTTTATTTTAGGTTGGGTTTAGATAATTTTTGGTTTGTTGGAAAGGGTAAGTAGGGTGGGTAAAGTTCTTTAAAAAATTCCTACTTAAATCATTTTTTAAATTTTTTGGGGCTTTTGAAATTAAATTTTTTAAAATTTTAAAAAATTTTCCCCCAAAAACGGGGTTCGTTCCTGGCCGGGGGGAAATGATCAAATTTTTTTCCCCGTGTTGAGCTTTTTAATTTGGTTTTGAGGGGGTTTTTAAGGGGTCCCAAAAAAGAACCACTCAATTTCCCGCCTGACGGTCTTGGACCCGGCTTAAAACATCGGGTAAGCCCCCCCCAAAAAAATTTATAAAATTGTGTTGGTGTGGTTTGGGTGGTTTTGGCCCCGGGGTTTTTGGGTTTTTTTTTTGGGTTTTGGGGGGGGTTTGTTGTGGGTGTTTTTTGGGGTTTTTTTTGTGTTGGGTGGTGGGGTTTTTGGTGTTTTGGGTGTGTGGGTGGGGTTTGTGTGTTGTGTGTGTGGTGGTGGGTGTGTTTTGGTGTGTTTGGGGTTTTGTGTGTGTTGTGTGTGTGTGTGTGTGTGGGGTGTGGTGTGTGTGTGTTTGTTTGGTGTTGTGTTTGGTGGTGTGGGGGTGTGTGTGTGTGGGGTGTGGTGTGTGTTTTTTGGGGTGTGTTTTGGTGTGGTGTGTGTGTGTGTGTGTGGTGTGTGGTGGTGTGTGTGTGTGTTTGTGTGTGGTGTGTGTGTGTTGTTTTGGGGTGTGGGGTGTGGGTGTGGTGTGGTGTTGTTGTTGTGTGTGCAGAAAAGAGTATATATTATGTATATGGGGTGTGTGCCAAGCAAGTGTATATATGTAGTTATGTTGTATTTTTTTCTTTTTTTCTTTTTTTTTTTTTAAAGTGCCCTGCCCCAAAAGGGATTGGTGACATGGACTTCCATGATTTTTTTTGGAATTTAGAGCGGTGGTTTGCGTTCCCTTCCCCCCGGTGTTTTTTATCGAGTCACCATTCTTACTCCCCGGGGTCGGGCCCGGCCTGCCGGGCGGTTTACCCCCCCAGTGAAATATATATATAATATTAAAATTATATATATAATATTATATTATATTATATATAATATATATAATTATTATATAAATATATTTTAATATAATATAATATATATAATAAAAAAAAAATTTTAATATATAATTATTATATAAATATATATATATATTATATAAAATATAATATTATATGTGGTTATATATCATAAGGGGACTAACCCCGACGGGGGGTACATGGCCAATTATCCTTTCTCCAAACCCAAGGAGGGTCCCTCATGGCAAGTCTCCAGGCAGGCCCTTGGCCCATCTCATGCCAGGACTGGTCAAGCTGCCCAAGCTATGATGTCCCATAAAGTACAATGGAAAAACAGGGGGCACCCCCAGGGGGTGAGTAGGTGCCCTATAGTGAGTGGTGGTCCCAGATTTTGCAGAACAGGCACGGGTTGGGCAATGGCCCGCCAACTGTACCTCGTGCTCCAGCATAGGGACTTGTTACAGTTGGCAGTGTCAAAGCCTTGATGATATGTATCTTGGTCCTTCTCCATAGATACCACCTCCAAATGCTCTTGTTGATCGAGTTAATGGCTCCTGCTGCCAGACCAATCTCTCGACTGACATAGTCTGATAGCCCCGAGAAATGGATAAATACCAAGGGTTTTACAGCTCTACACAAGCATGATTGACTGGAATGGGGTTTTCCCAACAGGGCCCCCAAAAAACCTGAATCTTGGTCTTAGTCCCGGAGACCCTAGGCTCAAGGGCTTTTCCTCATTGCTAAAGCAAAGAGTGCCACCATGATTCCAGAGCAGAGAAGATAGCAAAACTTTGCAAAATCAAGGACGGACCGATTTTTAATACTTTTTTTTTATATTTGTAATATAGCATATGTCAAACTGATCTTTGGTGTTCTTTACATACCTCGTTCCATTCTCCAACAGTGCTCATGTCGGTATTATTCTGAAAAAAGGGAGAAATAGTCTGAATTTACAAAAAGCTGTAGCCATAGTCATTGAAATAATTAATGAAATGGAATGAGAAAAAGAAAGGAAAAAGGGAGGGAGAAGGGGGGAAGGGGAAGGGGGGTGAAGGGGGGAGGGAGGGAGGGGGAAAGGGGGGGAGGAGGGAGGGGAGGGGGAGGGGGGGAGAGAGGGAGAAGGGGAAGGGTGGGAGAGAGAGAGAGAGAGAAGGGGAAGAAAAGGATGAGGAGGAGAGAGAGAGAGGAGGAGAGGGAAGAAAAAAAGAGGAGGAGGAAAAAGAAAAGAGAGAGAGAGAGGAGAGGGGGGGGGAGAGAGAAAAGGGGGAAAGAAGAGAGAGAAGGGGAGAGGGGGGGGGGGAGGGGGGGGGAGGGGTGAGAAAAGGGGAGAGAGAAGGGGAGAGAGAGAGAGAGGAGAGAGAGAGAGAGAGAGGAGGAGAAGGAGGGGAAGAGAGAGGAAGGGGGGGGGAGAGAGAGAGAAAAGAGAGGGAGAGGGAGAGAGAGGGGAGAGAGGGGAAAAGAGGGGAGAGAGAGAGGAGAGGGAGAGAGAAGGAGGGAGAGGGAACGGAGAGAGAGAGAGAGAAAAGAGAGAGAGAGAGGGGGGGGGGAGAGGGGAAAAGAGAGAGAGGGGAAGAGAGGAAAGAGAAGGAAAAGAGGAAAAGAGAGAGAGGGGGGGAGGGAGAGGGGAGGAGGGAAGGAGAGAAAGAAAGAGGAGAAAGAAAAAGAGAGAAAGAAAGGAGAAAGAGGAGAGAGAGAAAAGAGGAGGGGGAGGGAGGGGAAAAGTAGGAGAGAGAGAAGGAGTAGAGGAGAGGAGGGAGAAAGAGGGAGAGGGGAGGAAAGGGGGAAGAGGGAGAGGGAGAAAGAGGAAGAGGGAGAGAAAGAAAGAGAGAAAGAGGAAGAGAGAGAGAGAGAGGAAAAGAGGAGAGAAAGAGAGAGGGGAAAGAGAGAGAAGAAGGGGAGAGAGAGAGAGAGAAAGAGAAAAGGAGAAAAGAAAAAAGGGGGGGGAGGGGGATGGGTGAGGAGGGTGAGTAGGGGAGTATTAGTGATAGGAGAGTAGGAGGAAAGAGGGGGGAGAAAGGGGGGGAGGGGAGAGAAAGGGGGAAAGGGGAAGGAGATGGGGGGAGGGAAAGGGGGGGGAAAAAAAGAGAGGAAAAAGGGGGAAGAGAGAGAGGAGAGGAGAGAGAAGAGAGAAGAGAAGAGAGAAGAGAGAGAGAGAAGAGGAGGAAGAAGAGAAGAAGAGAGAAAGAAAAGATAGAGAGAAGAGAGAGAGAAAAGAGAGAGAGAAGAGAGAGGGGGGAGGGGAGAGGGGAGAGAGAGAGAGAGAGAGAGGGACGAGGAATGAGAGGGAGAGAGGGAGAGAGAGGAGAAGAGAGAGGAGGAGAGAAGGGGAGAGGAGGGAGAAGGGGAGAGGAGAGGAAGGAGGGGAAAAAGAGAAAGAAGAGAGAGAGAGGGAGAGGAGAGAGGGGGGGGAGAGAGAGAGAGAAAGAGAAGAGAGAGGAAGAGGAGAGAGAGAGATAGGGGAGGAGAGAGGAGGGAGGGAGGAGGGAGGAAGGGAGGGGGAGAGGGAAAAGGGGGAGGAGAGAAGAGAAGAAGAAGGGAAAGGGAAAAAAGAAGAAGAAAAGGAAGGAAAAGGGAGAGGGAAAAGG
>NC_051395.1:326054-328151 GCF_015228065.2 Penaeus monodon
TATTTGTGATGTAGCATGACTGATATTGACTGTATGTATGTATTTTTATTCATATTTTTTTGTTTTACTTTTACAGCTGTTCTACTCTTTCTTTAAATCCCTGATTGGGAAGGATGTAGTGGTAGAGCTAAAGAATGATCTCAGGTATGTATTTGTCTTTGTTCTTATGAAAATAAATTGTCAGAGCCATTTTTAGCTAATAGCCAGTGGCTGCTTGTGATAAGAATTAACCCAAACAATATGATGTAGAGATGAATAATTTGAAGAATGATTTGTAGTAGAGATGTATTTGATTTTTAATACTGCAGCATCTGTGGGACTCTTCATTCAGTAGACCAGTATCTAAACATCAAACTCACAGACATCAACGTCACAGATACTGAGAAATACCCACACATGGTGAGTGAACACTGACAATGTTTTTTGTAATTTGTGTTTATTTCTTTTTATTAATATCTGTAGTGTCTGTGTTTGAATCTTCTTTTAACGGTAGGTTCATGTCTGAACCGCCGTGGTCACAGTATGATACTTAATTGTAGTTTTCATGTTGTGATGCTCTTGGAGTGAGTACGTGGTAGGGTCTCCAGTTCCTTTCCACAGAGAGTGCCGGTGTTACCTTTTCTTCTTCTTCTTCTTCTTCTTCTCTCTCTCTCCTCTCTCTCTCTCTCTCTCTCTCTCTCTCTCTCTCTCTCTCTCTCTCTCTCTCTCTCTCTCTCTCTCTCTCTTTTTTTTTTTTTTTTTTTTTTTTTTTTTTTTTTTTTTTTTTTTAAAGGTAATCATTCTCTCTATTTTATCCGGGCTTGGGATTTGGGCTGGCTTGGCCACCCAGTGGCTAGGTAGGCATTCGAGGTGAAGTTCCTTGCCCAAGGGAACAACGCGCCGGCCAGTGACTCGAACCCCTGAACTCAGATTGCCGTCTTGACAGTCCGACGCTCTAACCATTCGGCCACCGCGGCCTTGACGATCATGGGCTTCCATGATTTTTCTTGGCAATTTAGAGCGGTGGTTTTGCCATTGCCTTCCGCCCGGTGTTTTTATCGAGTCACCATCTCTATTTACCCGGCACTGACTTGGGCTGGCTTGGCCACCCAGTGGTTAGGTAGGCAATCGAGGTGAAGTTCCTTGCCCAAGGGAACAACGCGCCGGCCGGTGACTCGAACCCTCGAACTCAGATTGCCGTCGTGAAAGTCTTGAGTCCGACGCTCTAACCATTCGGCCACCACTTCTCCCTGTGTTTGAATAGAGGACCTTTATTTTTTTTCTCAGTGTTTTATATCCATTTCAATTAATTTTTGATAATCTGGGAGGACTAATGTCAATTTGTTGACATGATTTGAAGATAGATTTGAATCTCATGTAGTGTTGGGGTCATTTTCCTGAAATCATCAGGTTTAAATTTAAATAAAAGTACCTTTTCCTGGCTAATCTGCCTGTAGGTCCTGGGTAATTGCACTGTCCACTGTAGTTTGTGAATTTTATGTACACTTAGATGGCCAATTAGTAGACCTACCTGATCTTACCTGATAATTCTATGATTATAGATATGATAATTGTCCAGAATAGGACATGGTAAGGTGATAGTGAGACCTATGTACTAAAATTGCAAAAAATTCAAAACGTGATCGGTCTTCTTTAGACAGCTGAAAAGAGTACAGCTTCAGCTATGAAATATTTGAAATAATATTTTCAGTGGCTGTAGAAACAACTCTGCAGATAGGGTTTAAATCTGACGCATCGTAACATTACATTTTTGTACTAGGGTTAAGGTTGATCTTCACGTGTTCTTTGCTTTGAAATCTTGCGTCTAGAGAGCACACAAATGACAATGTACAGGGAAGGGAGAGGGGATGAGCAAAGGCTGTCAGCAAGCAAGGGCGCACTGCTCTTCTTTGTAATGCCAGTTCCTTCATCCACACATCTCAAAATCTATGAAGCTAATGCTAGTAAGATTACTTGTATATATGGGAAAAAGTTGAGCTTATCACTGGAAATGGATGACCACCTGTAGCATTCCCAGTATGTGAAGTACTGAAGAGATATGGAGAAATATTTTGGGTATCATGGTGCATTTATTGAAGTCATGGTAACAGCAGAAAA